>NW_008656709.1:71720-80433 GCF_000695815.1 Acanthisitta chloris | reverse complement strand
TTTGCTCCCTATACAGAACAAACCTTGTCTGATTTGTGAAAAGGATATGAAATAACCAGTGTCCTTTGTCCACATTCATGGTATCTTCAGAAAGACATGGTCTGGCATACAAGGACAGGAACCAACTTCTTCTTGCAGCTTCAGAGCTAGGATAAAAACTCAGGATGGGTTTGTTCCCTGCAGGTCTGAGGGCTGCTCCATCTGGCAGACAGTGCAGTGCCTCACAAATACCTCAGAAGGGCATGGATTCGGGCACGGTGCATGCATGACATGCCATCGGAGTTCAATAAAATAAATTGGAAGGAGCCAAAGTAATTTTCAAAGTACATTTCACAGGAAGTACAGGATGATTTACAGCAGCTTGAGGCTGCTAGCTGACAGGAAAATAGCTCCTCACAAATTACTTATCTTTCAGGTCAGTCAATTGAGAGAAATATAGGCTGGTCAAGAATCACCACCAAGGAGTGATTTGTATGCTGCTTGTTGCAACATCTCTTGTAAAATATGGACCATGAATATGTATGTTCCTTAGAACAACAGAGTCACTTTTTTCCCTACTTTGTATAGATTTGCAAGCCAATATTTTATGACCGGAAAGGCCAAAAACTCTGAAGAATAAGTATTTTCTTTTCATCTCATTAACAAATCAATTATAACAACAATGCATTTGCCCCTTTTCCACTCAAGTTACAAAAAACAGTACAGGGTGTAGCTTGCTCTTACCCTTCTTTCTAAAAGGTTCTCAAAACAACCCTAGAAGTCACAGTAAGAAAAGTTTCCATTCATGGAATAAAATGACAGTAAAAAACTGTCCAAATGAAAAAAAGCTCATCTGGCAGCCACCAGGTGCAAACACACAACCTCTGTCATAGGAAACTGTGCCTGAAAAACAAATCTAGTTTAGACTGGAACCCAGTTTCCCTGAAAGTCCATGGTAGCAGACACAGGATGTCAGGAAATGTATTCTGAATTTCTGAGAAGCATTTGGCATTTTCATAATTCAGACACTCCATGGTGTTTCTAACCTTCATATGCACCATCCAGCCACTCCAAACAGTAAGCAAATCCTTTGGGCAGTGTTTCCCTTTACCATTTTTCCGCTTTGGTTTGATTTGGTTTTGGTGATGAACCAAAATGTAACCTCACAATGAAAATTACATTTTAGCAACTGTAACAGCTTGAGTTGCAATAATCTGTCTACCTCATCATGACTGACTCTGCAAGATGTGGGAAAAAATTCATTGCTATGACTGTAACCAGATGCTATAATAATAATGAATTCAAAATTTAAAGTAACATACCTGTTGTACTCTGCCCACCTGAAAAAAACAGTAAAACAAGGAGAAGCTTCTTTTTATCATGACAAGTCTTAATTATGTTTGTCTTTAGTGGCTGAACTAAGGTCTGGAGATGTTAGCAGTTGCAAGAAAAGGGAAAGACTGCCTGAGGTGAAGGCTGTCTTCACACAGGGGTGACCAAAGCTCCTGGTGACATGTCTTTTTCTGTCTGGAACTGTTATTTATGTGAAAAATGAAGATTTTGTATGCATTCAGATTTCTCACCATGAGAAGGTCAAGCAGCACTCAGCCCTCCAGTGCTGACCGGGTGCAGCGCCGCGCTGCGCGGCAGCAGTGCCAGGTGGCTGCAGCACTTGGCCTCCATACCATGCTGCCTTGGCTTCTTTTGGAAACACAAAGTCAGATGGAGCCTGTTCACGTCATCAGGTCATTCTGTGACAAATCCTTATCCTTGCTGTAACCACCAGCCCAGATCTCCAGTCAGGTCCCCTCGGACTGTGGTGCGTGTGGCCTGGACTGCAGGACGGTGCCGTTACGCCCGAGCTGCATTTGTCTCACTTTTGAAACATTACCTTGATAATAAAGCCCATTTTCCCCTTTTCAAATGAACAGATAGAATATCTTCTTTTGGCATTATGTATAGGACATTATACGCTCACGTGCTTTCAAATTTATAGACAATACTGTACTTTGAAATGAAGAAAAACAGACAGTGCAATCTTCACTGGTTAACATTTATTCAGTATTTTCTGAAATAAGCAAGAATTTTAGGAAGCCCATAGCGATCAAATACAGCCACAAAAACCCCATACTGATCCTAAATAAGAAGCACTATGAGAAATACACAATATTTCATGAAACAATACTGTACATCCACAGCCTTTGGGAAACCAACAACTCAAACCATATGCTTAGTTTACTCACAATATAAAAAACTTTAACCTTTAAAGAAAAATATAGATTCAGTCCAATTGTAGGATCCAATCCCATGTCCACTGAAGTCAATGGAAGACCTCTCATTGATTTCAGTGTTTAAAGGATCATGCCCTTACTTTGCCTCAAGAGGCACTTTGATTATGATACAAGGCCTAGTCTGAATAGCTATTACAAAAATGTCAAACATCAACTCAAGAGTATGTTTCAGCAACTTTCAGGAAATAATGGAGAAATAGGTTATCTATCCATGCATGGAATAAGGCAAAAGCTAATTCATTCAGATTAGGAATAATAATTTTTACTAGTTTCTTTTTCACAACACAAACATTTTAGACTTTTTTAATTAATGGATATATTATATATCATATTATGCTTCACATTTTTCCTACCTCTACTGAGAAAGCTGGCACTGACATGTCATAAAGAACTCCTCATTAATTATTGTTTTCTGTTCTGTAACACCACAAGAAACTCATCTGGGTTTAGTAATAGTGTCTACCAAGAAAAAAGCACACACTATCATAAGCTTATAGTTTATAGAGCTCAAGGTACATTAAAATGTAAATCATGAAGTTCACAAATTCTGTTTTAAAATATTTTTCCAAACTAAAAGCTGCAGAAAATTGGTTCTTAAATATTCTACAGAAAATTCTGAAGCATCTAATGGTTTAAATTACTTATGCTTTCTTCTTAAAAATATTTAAATTAGGTTAGTAGCCCATCCTTTTGAAAAATAATTCAAAAAAGATACACTAGGTTACAAATCTTTTGTCTTAATCAGTGTAACCAAAGGTTTGTCATCTGGGCTGTAATCTTCATAAGCAATGGGGGTTGCATCATACATTGCAGGTCGGGATTTCTTGCCAAACCTGGAAACAAAAGAAAACTTTTGGTGACAAACAGAAATAGGAATGAGTTCATGGCAACAACATTATGGTGTGCGATCCGAAACAAAGAGCCTAAATAAACTCTGAATTGTATTCCAACATGCCAGAAGTATAGAAGTTAAAATATCTGAACTGCAACTTTTGAAATAAATGCATCAAATAAAAAAAATTAAAATATTCTTGGAAATAAGAAACAGATTTCATATCAAAGGCTACAGGAACTCCACTGTAGAATTCAGCAGTACTGGAATATGGGAAGGCTATGGAAGGTGAGAGCAAAACTGATAGTTTTAGTGAGGGCAGAATTTTATTCTAGATCCTGGTCTAACAATCAATATTAAGGTCAGATCATAAAGATTTACAGAAGGTAAATAATAGACAGCAATGCAACGTGCATTTGGAAAGGCAATAGTTGTGTACTGAATTGAATGATAAGCCAAAGCATTTGAAAATTTTCAATTTCAAATTGATTAGGCAAAGCATTTGAAAAATGAGGTCTTTGCTCACCTGACATCCACCTGAGAAGCATATTTAAACTGACAACATGCTGCACAATAATTGCAGCACTGGCAAAATGAATGGCAGCTAGGCTATTGCAATGCCACATAAAAATGCTGATCCACCAAAGGTTCACAGGCCACAGAATCACATGAGCTGTGTGTGCCTGTGCTGAGAACCCTGAGGCTGTGTCACTGCAGACCCAGTGCTGGCACGTCCAGGACTCCTTCAGTGACTGCTCCGCACGGAGAATCTATCACCCCTCTGATCATTGAGCAAGGTACAAAAATAGTGCTAACAATGCAACTCCACAGTGGAAAAAATACTGAAGTGTTCTGGCTACAACTATAGGAGCTTTAAATATCAAAAAGAATCACAAGAAAATTAACCAAAAAGAGTGAAGTATTTTTTCCTTATGGATCTGATGCAGAGACAGCAATAACACAGAAAGACTTACTTATGTAGTTATCCATACTAAGGATTTTTATCCCCTTATGTACTATATTAAGTCTATACCAATTTAAGTTGTGCATACTTGAAGCTGAGACTCAGAAAAATCAGATTTTGAGGATAATATTTAGCCCAAACCAAAATTAACTTGATTTTCTTCTAAGATTTTTATGCAACTTCCTAACTTCCAAATTAACTGGTGGCTGTTTTCAGTGATCTAGAATTGCTGACAAAACTGAAATGGCTGAAAACATTATGATACATATGATGAAAATTTCATTTTTCAAAGTACTTCATCTGTCAACAAGGCCACACTAGATACATTTCCATGTGTGAATGTCTGTTGTCTTTTCTAGTTTAATAAATACAGACAGGTCATGTTTGCTCATCAGCATCATGATGGATAAACCCAATTTTCTGCAAATGAGAGAAAATTTCAATAACTGAATGAAGGAATCAAGTTTTGGCAGCACTGAATTCTGATCCACCCTTTTTCACCATCACAATCAGGGTTTAAAGGAAATAGAGCTTTGCAGAGAGACAAATTATGATGAACATCCTCCAGAGACTTACGTAAAATTTTGCCCTTTCTGACAGGTAGAGAACACAGGGTTAATCGCACATGGCAAAGTAGTACAGAATCTATTTTCTTGCACAAGTTGTGGTTGAGATGTGTTCCTAATTACAAAACACTGAGAAAAGACCAGTGCACACGTGCAAGTTGTTTGTGGCCTGGTTGAGCCATCGAGCTGGTCAACCACATTGCTTTGATCAGGCAGTTCAGCAGCCAGTCCCCACTGGTAACAGTAAACAGAGTTAACAGAAACCTCAGAGGTTTATGTTAAAACCAGTATTGTTAAATGGGAAGTCTTCCTTCAGTGGGTGTGTACCTGGTAGGACTGCACAAGGATGCTATGCTGTCATTTAATTGATGACATGAAAGAAAACATAAACCAATTACCAATCCACCCTGTACAATGCAATGATTCAAGGGGTAATAAATAGGGAAAAGATGCAGGTCCTGCTACAGAGTGTGCTCCATCAATTGTGCCTGCTTACAACAAAAGCACATACAAACTAGTGAATAAAGATTTCTTCCGGGGCAACCAAATACAAGATTATTCACCTAACAGAGAGTATAGGCAATGTGGGAAAATCTCAATCCAGGGAAGCTCTGAGTCTGGAAAAAGACTGGAGAGACATGATGAATAATCATTTTAATGTTAGCTTTAATGCCATACTGTGCCTGGATCTGTAAACAGAGTGTAGCAGTAGCTCTAGGGAAGTTCCGTGGCCTCTACATTGAGCTTGGACATGTCCATTCATGGGTGATGACAGTGTTCCAATGTGTACATCAGAGATACTTACCAGTGTCATAGATGATAACATGGGATAAAATGTTTCTAAAATCATGGGAGTTAAAGTAGGCCTTAGTGGTAAGGTAGCTAGAATAGGCTTTAATAACAAGAGTGATCATTATCTTAGCAGGTCGATGTGTACCTGTGCACATACACCAGGGTACCTACCTGTACATACCCCCTAAATAACAGATAATTATACAACCATCATGGAAAAGGGGGTTCCAACTCACACTCGGGTGAAATACAACAATGATGGAAGGGGGACTGAAACTCATGCTTGGGTGAAGCATAACAAGGATGAAAGAGAACTCGAATCATGCTTGGATGAAATCAATAGAACAATGGCAAAGTAATGATTAACATATGATTATGCTATGATTATGTAAGAGAAGAGTATAAAATGTATCCATCTCAGATCCATGTCGGAGTCAGATTTGGGTCTGTACCCTGACTCCCAGAGCTCTTCAATAAAAGCACCCATAGAATCATTTCGTGATTATGTGTTTTCTACACTAACATAGAGATCATCCCAAAGTAAAGTAAACAAAACGAGAATTAGAAAATATCTTTTGCAATGAAACGTTGAGTAAAAGACCCCCTGTGTAACTTAACAGAGACTGAGGTTTCTGTGCCAATTCTGAGGAATTTCTCTTGGCACAGGCAGCTCCGTGTGTGTATGTGTGTGTCAGACTGCAAATCTGCTTCACAAACAGAATGGCCTTGCCCCTCCACTTCCTCAGCAGGACATTTCAAGAGATGGTTAACCACAGAGGGTCATTAACCTCAACAACCCCATTCAAGCAAAAGACTTCTGAGAACATCGCACAGCTGAATCCCAAGGAAATGTTATCTTCCATCTTCCATGGGACAGGCTGGAGTTCAGAGTTACCCCAGAAACAGAAGAAAGAAACCAAGTGTTGCTACTCTGTCCAAAACCAGCAACTGTTAAAAGGAGTCCACAAATAAAGTTTAAACCAGAGAAGCAAAAGAGAGACCAGAATCAAAAAAAATAAAAAAAAAAAAAGCATACCCAGAGGAGGAAGGGATTCTTTTTGCCTCCACAAGAGGAGAATGAGATTTATTTCCTCTGCATTATTCAGAGAAATGGTCAGGTGTACAAGGGTTATTATGCCTTGCTCAGAATAATTGAGCTATAAACCTAGAGTTTCCACAAAGTTGACTCTGGGCAGAGGATGTCTATAAGCAATTGGCAGGTGATGGGGAGACCAGAGTACTTGTGATCATGCTTTCACAAGGAGGAGGCTGACTGGAACCTATACCAGAAATGGCAAGAAATGAGTATGAGTAGTAGAAATTTATTAGTAATGATCCTTGAACACGCTGTTTTTTTCTTACAGCAAGTACCTTGATTAGTAAAGATCAAATTATTAAAAAATGATCAAGGAAAAAAACTGCTTAGAAATATGAACAAGTAATTTTAAAACAATTTACTGAATATGCAGAAGGAGTCCACACTCCCTGGACACCTACCAACTTTTGCAGAAGCCTCACATGTAAAGAAAATTATCTACTCACTTCTCCTTAGGCCTCCATCTTCCAAAATTACTAACAATTTTGGGTATCTAACTGTGAAAAGGAGTTATTTTCAGAAAGTTGTGAATTTTCTATTATTTGAAAGTAGATCTCTTAGATACAGCAATTGTGAAAATTCAGACCTTGGTATTTATGCACGTAGATTTAAGAGTTTATGCAAAAATAACTATGAAAGTTGTGCTCCTTTTTCTTGATTGAAATGACCAAAGCAGTGATTTATAACTTCCTGAAACCAAAATAAACACAACAATCTTCACAGTAAACCTCCATGAATTACCTGACTTGGCAGCTCTATCTTGGATTTTTATAAGGCATCATATTCTCAGAGGCACAGGGAATTATTGCAAATCAAAGCATTTATTTTTATTTGCATTAAGCAGAAACACCTTTTCCAAGATAGGAAAAGCCTTTGTTGATGACAATAATGTAATTTCTAATATAGATTTGAAAAATCATCATGAATCTATCCCAGTCTAAGAACTTTGAAAGTTATTTAACCTTGATGAAGACTTGCTGGATTTTTTAAAACTTCTACCTTCAGGAATAAGCAGAGTTTCATTCAGAGTAATCTAGGCAGTAGTGATAAAGAATTAACCAAATTCCAAGATTTGAAAAGTTTTGTACAGGATATTTTTTATAATTTTCATTAGCTGCCAGTGAAACTGTAAAAGGCAGGGCAAATTCAGATGGAAGAGATCCCACCTCACTGGTATGCTTTTCCTTGGTACTCTTAGAAGGCTGACAAATTTGCTTTAAGAAAGAAGCAAGAAAAGCCAGGTGTGTGACACTGTTCCTCAGGAGACCAATTCCAGCCCTTGGGAATTGCAAAGTACAACTTCAAGCAGGAGTGACTGCCCAGGACTGACACATTGTGCTGGTTTGAGCAGGGGAAGGTATTTAATTTGAAGGATTAACAGTACATTTTGCACCTTGCTTTCCACCCCTGTACATGTGAGTACATAAGTGTAGACATTCAGAAGGCCAAATAATAAAAAAAAAACTATAAAGCTTTTTATGGGTCATAAAGCAACTCTATCTTATCCCAATACACTGCTAAAGGAAAAAGGAATTCTCAGGGTGCATATGGTGTGGAGATGCTGAGATCCCACTGGAAAAGATGCAAGGATAAGTGGCATGGGGACTTCAAGGAAAATGTAAAAGAACACTGATTTTACTGCCGTGTTAAATCAACTATGCACATCTTTCTTTTTTAAATATTTACTGATTAATAGAGTTTTACAATGAACAAATGTTTTATTGCAAACCTAGTTGTAGCAGTTTAAAGAGCTGCTGCCCAAAGCTGCGACCTGATTAACTGAGTCTGTGGAAATGCCTCCTCAGTTTGAGAGAACTTCAGCCACTTTCAACCTCTTTCACCTGCACTGCAAACACCAATTAATGTGCACACAGTCCTCCACAGCAATGACAGGAACGTGTCCACCTCCACTCCTTTAACAGCATTTCAATGGTAACACACATGAACTCTCTATTGGAATTTGAAGTGATCTTGACAAATTGAAGAAATGGGAGAAAGAAAGAAGAAAAAAGAAAGTTCTACCCTGTTAAGAGATACTTCAAACACAGAAGAAACAATACTGCCTAGGAGGCAAATTGGCACAGAGGAACTTGTAGTGAGGAAAAGGTCTAACAGGACACAAAAGTTTGTCACCTGTCACTGGTGTAATGTGAAATAAAGAAGAAAAAAAACAAAACGAACAAAAACAACAAG
>NW_008656709.1:70380-71690 GCF_000695815.1 Acanthisitta chloris | reverse complement strand
ATGCCACAAATAAGATGCAGGAGGTGATTTCCCAGTTTATTTGGTACAGGTAAAGCTTCAGACAGAGAACTACTTCCAGCTTTAGGGACCTCCCTTAAAAAAAAAAACCACCAGAGACAAAGACAATCTGGAGTGTGTCTCATGAAGACAATTAAAGAAGGTGTTATGATCCAGGAGGAGATACTGAAAGAATGGGTTTGTTAAGTTTAGGGAAGAAAAAGGTTGGTTTGCTTTGTTTGTTTTTATTATTTAAAGGAAGGGTGGGCCTCAACACCTGATGTACATCATTCATATAAAGCAAACAGCAATAAATTCTTCTTCCTGACAGCCTGAAGAGCAGTAAGAAAACAGCAACTTAATTCACAGCAAAGAAAATCCAGGTCAGATTTTAGGAAAGCCTTTTCTAACTCTATTCAACTCCTTTGAAGGTTTTTAAACACAAGTGTTGGCAGGGAGCTAGGTATACTTAATGATGTGAGTGCAATGGCTTACACTTGAGCTCTCAGATCCCTCTGGTTCTACTTTTGTATGATTCTGATGCCCAGTGCCCTGGCTTGCAAATCCCCCATTAAAATTACTAGTGAAAAAAATTACTGTCTCTAGAAAAGCACATAAGAAAGGCAAACAGGAGCACCAAAATGAGTGATGTAAAGAGAGTCTCACTAAATAATCTGCTAAATTAGTCACAAAAAGCAATGTGCCTTTGCTATCTAATCATATTACTTGTGTGTATCAGTTAAAGAATCTTTACATCCCAAAGAGAAGATTTGTTTGGGCTAAGAGCTCTGCATCTGTCCCACTTCACCAGTCACACCAAACAAACTCTGAATAACCCTCTGTTTTCAAGTTTTGCTGCATTATCACACTTCAGATAAGAACAGAGTAAGGATCAAACAGGAACTATGAGCAATGCTGAGGATCCTGTCTTTTCACAGTGAGTGGCTCATTCATTCTCTGCCAGCAGCAGTTAGATGCACTGTGCATGAACTGAAATTATACATCCTAACAGTCTTCTGTTAAATGACCATCCCCAGCACAAACCTGGCATGTCGGATAGAAGCAATTGCACTACTGAATTCACTGTCAATGCTCCTACAGTTGTAAAATTCCTCATAGGCTGGCCTGGAAGAGCCCTGGTACTCGATGCGGCTGATGCGACATATTCCCACGATCAGGATGATCAGCATCAGCACAAAGGCCACGCAGAGAGCTCCGATGATGATGTACAGGGAGTGACGAGGCATGTTGGTTAGAGACTCTGCCATACGCCCAGACTTCCACTGCAGACCTGCCCAGAAGAAAGAAAAGGT
>NW_008656709.1:67584-70356 GCF_000695815.1 Acanthisitta chloris | reverse complement strand
GAATAGAATTATTCTATGATATTCATTTTCAGTATTTCTGACTTTTGAAGATAGGGAGATATGTAATCTGAACCTTCCCAGGCTTTGTTACGGATACATCACTATGCCTAACATGCCACACATTTGAATAGCACTACCTTGAACCTTCAGTCATCATTTTTTGGAGATTTTTAAAGTCATACCTTGAACCTTCAGTCATCATTTTTTGTAGATTTTTAAAGTCACATGTGAACAACTATGTGGTTTGATCTCCTGTATAATCAAAGTCATAGAAAGTCATGGAGTTATTCTTGCATTATGCTGGTTTATACTATAGGCTCTCTAAAGGCAGGCAGGGTTTATGCAAAAGCTTCTAGTAACCCACCAATTCTCCATGCAATTTGTTCTAATAGTTAGTGAAGCCTTCCACTAAAATGTGTTATTTGACCTGTACTAAACGTGCTTGGTTTTTAATTTGAAATGCAGGCTTTTCTTATGCCTATCTCCACCAGACTGCAGAGACTTCAAAACCAGCATTTCAAGGACAAAAAGGGCATCTCATAAGGTCCTACAGTAGTGAGGACATTAGAGTCTTTTCTGAAGCATAATTTCCCTAAGAGTCTCAGTGCAGACCTTAAAGTAATGCCAATCTGGAAGAGGATTCCTGTATTTATGTATTCCAGATCTTCTGTATAAATATTCTTGACCCTCAAACTATTGTCCATCAATGCCAAACAGATTTTCTATCAATTGCCTATGTCCTCTGATCTGTTTTTCTCTAGCATGGCTCAGAGTATTTCTAATTAACCTGTACTTCCCTCTAGGGTTCATTTTTGGCAGTCTTTTAAGGCTATGGTCTCATCAATTATTTCAAACCAGGAACAGACTGGAATCAGACTGACTACAGAAATCTGACACATTGCAAAAGTTGTTTCTAGTATTTTTCAAACATACTTCTGCTTTTCACTGGTTTAGAAACTCCCTTAATCACAAAGAGTCTTGGAACAGGGCTACCAAGCAAAGGCTTTGGGAAAGTTAAGGTATTCTCAGAATCCACCTCTCAAGGATGTTAATTGATTCAAGCACCTGAGCTGAAATCACAAGTTTAGTGGCATCTATGGATAAAATCTCTGTCTATGGTAGAAATACAGAGGAATGTACAAGAACAGAAAAAAAAAATCCATTTTAGAGGAAGGTGGTGAGAAAGCTGTAACACGTAGGATTCACATGGGCAGAGTTAGGAGAAATGATTGCTCTTTGTTCCAACAGTAAAGGTTGTCCCAGAGCACCTCTCAACTTGGGTTGCTTACACTTCTTGCCCACAAATGTGAGCTGAGTTTACAGGACTGGCTGCTTGTTCGTGTTATCCTCTTCAGAGAACAGTACAGGTTTGATCAGCCTGAATCATTCAGTGGTTGAATGTTTCTGAATGTTTTCCTGCAGTTTGCCCAGGATGGAAGGATATAAGGGAGAGAATACAGCTGTGCTCTCTGCACTTTGGGATGGGTTTCTATTTCTGCTCTGCAGCACATTTGTCATGTGCAGTGGTTTCTCTCAGGGTGTCAGACTAGGCCAAATTCAGACCTAATGTGAGTAGATATATGGCAAGACAGTTCTGATTTAGACTCCATGTCTTCTGTCTATGGATGACAAAGATGACAGAAATTTCTTCCTTTCTTCCTCACCAGATAAAAATACAAAGATTAATGGCTTATACTCCAAAGATTAAAAAGAACATGTGACAGCTTGAAATCATAGTATTTTCATTTGTTCTATCAATAGTCATAAAATTAGTTACGAATTAGATTTCAATGCACACCACACAGTCTGTACTAGTAATTCTTACTTTTCAAGTAACCACATGGTTTGGTATACCTCAGTAACTACATTAAAAATAACAAAAGTGGCAAAGGTAATGATATTAGCAAATAACCAGCAGGCATTAGAAAATTCATATGAGGCATTTGCAAGCATTTTTACAGTGAATGCTCCATTAACTTCCTAGGCAAATGTGTTTCATTTTGAAAGGAAGAATATCCTCTTTATAATTAAGACCTATATAATATAATCCTATTTAATGGGAATTGCTAACACTGGTAAGTACCATAAGATGATAGAATAAATAGCACAGTTCATTCAGGCAACATACATCTTGTCTAGTTTGTTGTATATACAGCCTTTGAAAATTTAAGAGAACAGTTTGACAAGAAGATAACCTTAAAATCCTGTTAGGGTAGTCATTTCAAGCAGCTAAGCAAGCTGGTGAAAAAAATAGGGAACTATTGATAGTAAACAGGATGGTTCTAAAAAAAAAAAAGACTAAGTGCCAACAGCCTCCTTCATGGCTAGTAACAAAAAATTGCAAAAGGTAAAATGTGATCTGTTTAGTCAAATGACTCCTGAAGAGACTCCTGAAATGACTCCAAGAGAGACTTGTCCCTCTCTTGAGAAGCCTGAAGCCTGGCTTTGTGCCTTTGTGGCATTCAGAGAGCTGGTCCAGCACAAAAGAAGTCAGTATGCAGTGTTCAATTGCCATCACATTATTAACATCACATTATTAACATCACAAAGTTCAATTACCATCACATTATTAACAATTATGTACAAACTGCTGAAACAATATAATAAATATGACAAGGAGAAATGGAAAGATCAACAGAAGCAGATTTACTAATAGATTTACTCTTTAGAGCTCAAATAAATCCACTGCACCATTGTCTGAACTCCTGTGAGATCAGAAGTGCTGCACCTGTTTATAAAGAGCTGATATGGCCTTTCTAGATATGATTAAAT
>NW_008656709.1:66960-67557 GCF_000695815.1 Acanthisitta chloris | reverse complement strand
GAGTACAAAGATATTCTCATGGCTACATGGTTCTGTAGAAAAAAAACCCTGCATATCAAAATGCTTTTGAATCCTTTCTGCAAAGTGATTTCTTCAAAACTCAATCCCCCTCTATTTGCATAATCCTTTATATACCTGTTAAAAACCAAGTGCTTTAGTGAAGCTTCCACAGATTTGTGTATAAGTCACTGCACTGGTTAGAGAGGCTGCATGTCCATACTTACATCTGGCTGTTGTAACAAGGTGTCCCATAACACATCATTTTACTTTGCTGCTATGACAAAGTGACAATTTATTAGCATGGGAACATCAGACATTTGCTGATGTGAAGCTTACCGAAAAAGACATTGGTAACCCTCAAAATTTAAACTTAGGTTTTTCTTCAAAATGTACATTTTGTAGCTATGAAAGATGGGTTTTTCTTGTTTTCATTCCTTTAAGACCAATCCAAACCAGAATTTTCTACACCTCGTTTTTACTATCTCCTTTATTATAGTTATTATTACATACATTCACTCTATTAGTTCTCGCATTTGTTGGATAAAAAACATTGTGTGCTGGTTTGAGCTGAAGTAGAGTTAACTTTCTTCACAGAGG
>NW_008656709.1:61615-66780 GCF_000695815.1 Acanthisitta chloris | reverse complement strand
AAGGGATATTCCATACCATAGCACATCATGCTCAGTATATAAGGTGGGAGGCAGAAGGAGGAAGGGGGAACATCTGGAGTGATGGTGTTTGTCTTCCCAAGGAACCGTTACGCGTGATGGGCCCTGCTCTCCTGGAGATGCTGAACACCTCCTGTCTGTGGGAAGCAGTGAATTAATTCCTTGTTTTGCTTTGTTTGTGTGTGCAGCTTTTGCTTTCTCTATTAAACTGTCTTTATCTCAACCCATGAGTTTTTGTAGCTTTTACCCTTCTGATTCTCTCCCCATCCCATGGGTGGGGGAGTGAGTGAGAGGCTCTGTGGTTCTGGGCTGCTACTGGGGTCAAACCACGACACATTGTAATTTCAGCCTCTTCAGTCGAGAACAATTCCATGAACCATACTATATGATTTATTCTCCACATGCTGAGATGGAAAGAAAAGGTCTAATATTTCTGGAGGAGAGTCAGCCCTTCAGTATTATTAATGTCAGTTAACACTCAGATAATCTTGTGGTTCCTGTTGTAGCAGCCACAAGATAAATGATCGTTCATCCCTCCCAGGTGGAAGCAGGAATAATTGAGTAGCTGGACAGTAGAAAAGGCTCCTTCCACCCTCTCTTCTGCTTCTCTCATTTTCCCATGTGTGTAATTGTTCCTACATTGAGGTACTCCAGGAAGTATGTTTCCAGGATGATTATTGCTTTCTCTAAGAACTAAACTCATCTGTCTGTCAGCCCACTACATACTAGCTAAGGCAAGCAATTATACTGCCTTGCTGATCAACTTGGGCCTGCATGTTTCAGGTGTCACTAACAACAGCCTTGTCAGTAAAAGCTCATCTGAGCATCTTTTAGCACCAGCAGTATGGCACATAGATAAAACTTTTGTGTCAGCCCAGGTGTGAACAGAGTTATCTTCTGGCTTAAAGTAAGGACTAATATCAGGAACAGGATCAATTTAAAAGCAGTCAATATGTTTAGTAAAGTCTAAATAAAAGAGAGCAAAAAAGAGAAGCTTAATATGCTTCTTGTGTAAATGAGATACAGAAAAAGGTTTTTATTCCAGACTTTGTGTTTATGTTATTAATCTATCACCGATCCCTGCTGCATAACTGTGCTAACAAACTTGTGGATCTGTATAATAACTGGAAGAGGTTTATGACCACAGTACCTGAGCATCCAACAGTTAAATACACAGCTGAATTCCCTAGTAAATACAACATCTCTAGCCCAAGAACAAGACAACAGGGAAATACAAAGCAGCACTGTGAGCAGCAGAACTACTGAAGCCTAATCTCCATTTTAACTCTTCCACAGCTGAGCCTCAAACTTTCTGCCTCTCATGGACTCTCCACTGCTCCACAAAGGTGCACTTAGAGTGAACCTTCTTTTTAAACTAAGAAGCAAGATCATATTGAAGCTCTTCCTTCCCCAGACCCAACATTTAGTGGAACATCTCTATGACTTACTAAATGCCTTGGAAATATTTTGTTCTGGAGCCTTTCTCCGTTCTAATTAATTTGGTGGAAATTTGCCTATGGTTGGAAAAATTACTCAGTAAAAAGTTGGCAAATGCAAGCACACACTAACCCCAGCACAATTGCACAGAACTAATTTCTTCAGATAAACAAGTTCAAATTTGTTTTGTTGAAACATCACTAGAGCTGCAGGTGCTCAGAAGTCAATACAAGTCTGTTAGGACTGTGCTTTACCCAAAGAAAGCATGAAAGTAAACTCTGATGCACAATTAAAAGGCAAACTGCTTAGTTCACAGCTGTGGGACAGCATCTCTGACAATCTAGTCCAACACATCTCAAAGTAGGGTGCCCAGAAACAGAATTTTCTTTCATAGCCACTTTTGAAATGTTAGGACCTAAAATAAAATGAATTTAATATTATTTTAATAATTTACAGATGATTCAGAGTATTTGTGCAGATAGGTATTTAGAGACAAATCTAAATTTCTTTAATATAACCTATCATTTTTAGAAATGCTTGGAGAACTACAAAACTTACGTATTTCACAGTTAGCACCGACCCATCCGTGTGGACAATGGCAAGTGTAACCCCCAGGCTGATCTATGCAAGTTCCAGCATGGTGACATGGGTTGTTGTCGCAGTCATTGACATCAATTTCACATTCTTCACCTTATGTTGGAAAACAAACAAACAAACAAACCAAAGTTCTATATTGTGGGTGCCTGATGTACCTGGCACATCGTCATTTAATTACTCTCTTGCTGCAAAACACCTTAGAGTGCATCTTTGTTCTCAGAACATCAGAAATATTCTATACCTGTTTCGAGAAGTCTCACACAGCCTCCAAGAATGAAATATTATCCTCATTCAAGCAGGTGAAAACAAAGTCTGAGGACTAAGGGACTTGACTAACCTCACCCAGACTCTGTGTCTCATTTCTTTAAACATGACTTCTATCCCCAGAAAATGTGGTATAACAGTTATCTTCTATATTCTGACGTGCTATACAACAATGCAGATAATCAGTGCCTCTGAGAAACAGCCACTGTGCAATGCAAAGCTAATTGTTTTAAAAAAAGAAGAGCCCTTAATTAGCACAGATCAAAAAGCACAATTTGATCTATACAACAGCTATGAATGGGTATGGATATTACCTTAGATGACTAACAGAGCATCAGGTTGTGAATTGTCTTAACAGCAGATATTTGGATTACACCCATCATGTGTGTAAATACAAGGCCAAAGGATTAAATGAGCTCCTTACCAGTACTTTGAAAGTGTAAATTGATTCACACCAAGCACTTTAGGGCTTTTAGCAGTTCCATATTAGACAATGGAATATGTTGTTTCTTGAGCACACAGGAACTAAGGTCAATGTTAAAACATTTTCCAGTTTCAACAGTGTCCAATTAGCATATTGACTTACCTGGATGCCCTCAAAATGTTATTTTTAAAATGCAATCTAGTCTAAGCAGTAAGGTCAGAAGGCATATTAAATAGCTGTTAGCTCAGTAAAGTCTCTCTAGTAACAGGCTTCTTTTTGCTACAATGGTCAAAGCTGTTGTAAGTAATATCACCAATTGTTCATTCTCAGTAGATTGGCTATAAGTTTGTTTCTTGAAGAGACACAGTCTTACTTGGTTCTTGTCTTCTTCTGGACACAGCGAACATTGACAACTAGACATTCTCTGCAATGTCCAAACCACTTGCCTGTATATCCAGGTGCACAAATACATGTGGCATTTAGACCTTCGCTGTCACAGGTGCCACCATTCTGACAGTTGATGTTAACACAAGGATCTTTGTATAATTCACAGTGCCTTCCTGAAAAAGAAAAATTAGTAATTGCCATTAGCATGACCAAGACTGGCAGCATGAAATCAATACATGTGATAACCTGATTTCACCTGGATAAATGTGCAGTCTCCAAACAGGTACTCTTAGGCTAATGTCATAAGAGTAAAGCCTCATATTTTATGGTGGCTAAACTTTTTACACACATGGTTCCTCTCTGCTCTTCCCACACACTGAGGCTTTGGGCTAGGAGAGGTAGGGTAATTTCTGCTGAGAACTGCTGGACTGTCCATGAAAAACAATGGTATCATAAAGCATCATCTGATCAGTTATATGATATTCTTCAATAAAATCTAAACAATAATTGTCTTGGGTAAGAATTTTATGTAATAACTTAGTAGATAATATACATAAACCTTCTGATGCGTCTCATTAACTTTTGCAGGAAGATGAAGAGTATAACTAAGGTAATAAAAAGAAATTAATTTGTTCAAATGTATAGTCAAAAGTAAATATTTGGGTGGCTCTACTTCATGCCACTACCTTCATCCTTACATGCTCAGTGTAGGCTATGTGAATTCAGTAGCTTTGCCTTGCAGAAGACAATGCAAGATGCACCTAGCATACAGAATATAAACCACAGCAGATTCCCACCTGGGGATGGAGAGAGAGGCTACTGCCACTGCCACATGCAGCATTTTCTTGGGATCTACTGTTCAGATAAAACTAGGAAAATCAATACATGAATGACCTAATCAGTGCATGGATGGCACTGAAACACACACATGTAAACAACAAATGATTAGTGGAACTACATTTATAATGCATCTACTACAGTGAAATAACTTACATTTAAAATACCTGCTTAAATTTATCCATTAATTTAAGTTTTAAGTTTAAATCTAGGTCTTATTACCATTCTTTGCTTGGGAATGAATCCAAGGTGACCACAAAGTGACTACTTAGCTAAAATCCTATCTTCAAGTTTTCCTACTCTTACACTTTTTAGAAGAATTTCAGCAAACTGGAGAGCAGGACTGGGTTCTGAATAGTAATAAGTAAAAATTACAAACACATTTTTCACTTTATATGGTGATTCATGTTTCTGACTTCTTACTGTCCTGTAAACTGCAAAGCGGCACAACGGAAAACCTTCTATGATTCTGTGATTTTATGATGTCAATAGAAGCATAAACTCCTATTGTTAATTTCATATAAAAACTGCAATACAGCCTTGGCATCAGGAAAATGTTTCTAATCATGAGATAATGACTGATTGTGTTGCTTGTGGAAGTTACAGAACCTACAGTGATGGAGGACTAGAAGATGTTAGACAAAAGGATATGAAAAGTGGACATGCAGCTGATCCTGCCTTACTCCCTCCCAACCTCTTTCATAAATATCAATTGTGTTGCACTGGATTCAGGCAGTTTGTTAATTTGAATTTGGAGGCTTTGAGTGAATGGCAAAAAGGAGTGAATTTGGTTCTCTGGTGTTCAACCCTGCAATTATGTACAGCAATGCAAGCTTACGTGAGGTCTACAAAACCAATGAGCGTGAAAATTAAATATATATATAAAAGAAACTTATTTTTAACATATATTTCATACACACACAGATACTCACTACAGACCTGCTGAAATCATTTGGTCAGTCTGTTAGCAGCAAAAAGGCAGAGCAGTCTAGTTGAGCATCCTGCAACTAAGGAGCCAGCAGAGCCAGCAGAGCCAGCAGAGCCAGCAGAGCCAGCAGAGCCAGCAACCCACAGCTACCTGCTGGCACATACTTCAGTCCTGACCAGCAGTAACATCTCATCACCTGCCAGCCAGGGGTGTGTGGAGGCAAAGGGGAGGCTGATGATGGGGAGGCCTAGGCTGGTGGTGCTAAAATTGAGG
>NW_008656709.1:56836-61507 GCF_000695815.1 Acanthisitta chloris | reverse complement strand
TGGCTCACATAGTGGATACCTCAGCTCTATTCATTAGTGTCACTGAACACCTTAAGCACTGGAATGATCAAAGTTCAATAATCAGCCAAAACTGCTTACAGGGCCATGTCCCCTGCTTTCATTTAAAGTATAATGTGCTGTCCTCCCAGTGTTTTCACCTGCATGTTCAGGCTGGGCAAGAACAGAAGATGAAGTCATAACATTATGGTTAAGTGATGTTTAAACTGTCAGGAAAAGCTGAGGGACATTTCCTCACTAAGCCTCTAAAATGATGAATTCTGTATCTACTGTCAGAGAGGAGTGCAATCACCAGCATGAAATACATATTTAGCCTCAAGCAGCTGTTAAGTGAGCATGACTTATCAACACAGATAAGATTGATATGCTTAATGAGAAAATGCTGGAGCAATGGTCTGTAGAACAGAGTGCTTCTGTGTAAAGTATATATATATATATTCATATGAATAACATCTAAAATGACATTCAAAACAGTCTCACTGCATGATTCAAAACAGACTACACTAAGAGCAGTGTCATTTTAGCCATGTCACAGACCACTGATTTATGTCAATTTGTGTACAGCTGAAATCCACTGCAAGGTAAAAGATTTTGCATAGCCAAACATATGCCCTTCCCCTCTATTTTATAAACTACTTAAAAAATGCCCAAGACCAATTCCATTTGAACATATCTAAAAATAGCTGCAATTAACATGGGAAAGCAGTCACAGACCTACTCTGGGATTTATGGTCCTCTAAATAAACAATCAGCATAAAATTTTCATTTCTACCCCTTTGTGCTAATCTATTTCAAATACTAATCTTTTATTATTATGTTTTTAGCTCACTTCACTGGAAAAAAATGACACAAAAAATAATTTGGAAAGCTCTCTGTGTAAAGGCTCCTAACAATAACTGATGAAAAAGTCTATTTAATAGTTACATTTTAAAATAATCATAGAATCATAGAATTTAAGGGTTGGAATGGACCTTACAGATCATCCAGTCCCAGCCCTCTGCCCTGGGCAGGGACACTTTCCCATTAGATCTGGTTGCTCAAGGCCTCACTCAGCCTGGCCTTGAGCACTGCCAGGGTTGGGGCAGCCACTACTTGCCTGGACAACCTGTGCCAGTGTCTCACCACCCTTATAGTAAAAAAACTTTTTCTAATATCTAACCTAAATTTCCCCTCCTTCAGTTTGAAAGAGTCCCATTCCAGCTCCCTTATGGGCCCTTCAGGTATTGAAAAGTTGCTCTAAGGTCTCCACACAGTCTTCTCTTCTCCAGGCTGAACAGTCCCAACTTCTTCAGCCTGTCCCCATATCACTTTCTAACATATCTTAAAACATCAGAAAAAAACTACACCTCAGAAGAACACAGAGAAGTAATATGTCCCAGACAAGGACATGCATTCCTCAGGAAGAAGCTAAATCTGAAGTATTCATTTGAATAAAGATTATGGGATCAAGATCTACATTGAAGTTTGTTTTCATTAATTTTACATGAGGGATTTATTTCTGCTCAATGAAGGCTATGTTGTATCTCTGTTTGGAACAGAACCTAGCATAAAAAAATAGAACAATTCAAAAGCCAAGAGGCAAACCCATCCCACCTTCATATTCAGCAAGGCACACACACTCATAGCCATTGACAAGGTCTCTGCAGGTGGCTCCATTCTGGCAGGGGGCAGAAAGGCATTCATTATATTCCTCTTCACAGTAAAGGCCATGGTAACCTAAATCACATGGAAAGGAAAAAAAAACAAGCTAGGAAACACTTCCCAGTAAAAATGAACAACTAGGAAACTATGAACTGTGTGCAGATGCTTCCTAATTTAAATGTACTGCGCAGACAGATACATGATAAGACACTGTTTTTAAAGGGATTTGCTCTCCAGGGGAAATTATCAAAAAAATATTGGAAGCACAACATTGTGAGAGAAGCTCCAGTCCCTGCAATAAACCAATTGGAAGCACAACATTGTGAGAGAAGCCCCAGCAATAAACCACGAGGCTGTAAGGATGGAGGCTGGTGGCAGAGGCCACTAGGAGCAACGTGAATAACAACACCCTGATTGTGAAAAGGAATACAGCAATATTAACTTATCTCCCAGTTCCCTGGGATCCTTGCATCAAAGTCACTTATCATCAAAGTGCTGATAATTGTATAACAGTAGTTAGAATGATAACATGTTCTAACTTTAATGCTGTACAATGTCAAAACACAACAGAGCGTTAAGGTACTTCCATTTTTACAGTATTCCCAAGTTGTAGGCAGGTTTTACAGCCTGATTATGCAGAACATAGAAAGTAGAAACAGACAAAAGCTACAAAACATGTTAACGGCCACTGACTCATTTCCATAATAAGATAAGAAATAAGGAAGTGATCCACTTGAAACAGCACTTTGTTCATTACTCACTGTGCCATACAATCATTAGCCTTAACAGCAGTTGAAACTACTTTCTAGACAGAGTGCATCAGGTCAAAGTAGTACCAATTCACATGGAGTAACAGCATTAATTAGTGCAGTGTAACAGAGGAAATAAACGAGCTGTAATGTTTGCCTGACATTATTCGTTTCTTGGTATTAAACATGATGAATCATAAACTTTGTCATTTTTTATACCAAGAAGCTTATTCAATTCTTCTTCAATCGATGTGGGTTTTACTTACAATGTCTAACTTTATAGGCATTTAATACATAAAAAAAAAAAACCCCATCCACTGAGAAGGTGAGGACAGAAATCCCAGCTAATACTGCTGTCCACAGAGTAAAGGCAGAGACACTTTGTTACTGCACACTCCTTTTCCCCTTGGGCTGTTATTTTATAATATTTGCCTGATACTGAAAACAGTGTAGCCTGGGAAGTATTTTATTTGTTTTGAACAAAAGTTGGCCTCTATTTGTCAGCTTTTCTCAATGTTCTTGGAATTTCATTCTGAATATCACACATTTCAAAAGGCAGTTTGAAATAAGCTTTCATATTAAAAACTGTTTCAGAAAGAACAGTTGTATGGAGAAGAAATGCCATGGTATGTTAACAGTACACAAGAACTCTCCCCCCACCCCTACCATGGATTAATTTGGTTTAAATCAGTTAAACTTTTGACCTTTTTGACTCATCAGAGCTGATATTCTCCTCAACCTCATGTTAGTGTGATATAATACCATGAACATGTAATTGTAGCCTATGATATACCACCATGCACTGGAACAGTGCTTATATGGTTTTAAAAATCTTGATTTACTCACTCCATATAGCTGTAAAAGCAATAGATGACTGAATGCACAGTGAATAAATATGCAATGGGCATGAATAAATATGCCAGGGAAAGGGCCTAAAATACAAAGTGCAGTTCTGCAGTGTGATTTTACTTCTTCAGATAATCTCTATTTAGTAGCAAAGTTCAGAGATATGAAAGGAGAGTATCTTGCATGGCAAACCCTAAAGAGGGGAAAACTCTCATCTTAGTAAGTGACAATCTATATTCACTCTCCTGGTCTAAATCTTCCCCAAAATTCTCACAGAACCATAGAAGATAGGACAAATGCCACCTTTAGACACCATTTCCATTCCCCTTCTCCCTCCCTATTATGGATAAGTCCAAATAAAATTTCATGAAGATAAAACATGTTAGTACTACTCATGATGTATATACAATATAATCCATTTGATTCTCCTCCAAACTGCCCTTACATAGGAAATAGTTGACTAATAGCTTATTAAGAAAGATTACAGAATTTCTTTCTCCAAAGCTGTTAGCCAGGCAATATAGAACTAATTATGCTAAATGTTATGGGTTTTCTTACTAGCCTACAATGCTACCTAGCTTACCATTCTATGAAATATCCTTATGTAGCAAGATCTGCAGCCAACACACAAACCACCAAAATCAGAAAACTTAAAAGAAAACCAGATGGGAATTTGTGCTGGTTTGAGCTGGAGTAGAGTTAACTTTCTTCACAGAGGCTAGTATGGGGCTATGTTTGGGTTTTGTGCAGAACACAGAGTTGATAATGCAGAGATGTTTTTGTTGTTGCTGAGCAGAGCTCACACAGAGCCAAGGCCTTTGCTGCTTTCCATACTGCCACATGGCAAGGGAGTTGGGGATGCATGGGAGACTGGGAGGAGACACAGCTGGGACAGGTGACCCAAACTGACCAAAGGGATATTCCATACCATAGCACATCATGCTCAGTATATAAGGTGGGAAGCAGAAGGAGGAAGGGGGGACATCTGGAGTGATGGTGTTTGTCTTCCCAAGGAACCGTTACACGTGATGGGCCCTGCTCTCCTGGAGATGCTGAACACCTCCTGTCTGTGGGAAGCAGTGAATTAATTCCTTGTTTTGCTTTGTTTGTGTGTGCAGCTTTTGCTTTCTCTATTAAACTGTCTTTATCTCAACCCATGAGTTTTTGTAGCTTTTACCCTTCTAATTCTCTCCCCCATCCCGTTGGTGGGGGAGTGAGTGAGAGGCTCTGTGGTTCTGGGCTGCTGCTGGGGTTAAACCATGACAGAATTCCCAGTGTTTAATGTAACGGATGTCATTCGATATTTTCAGAAAAATATGTTTCTCACCTCTCACCTTTCAAAGCGAACAGAGGGAATTTGTGACTGAATAGTTGTCTGGCTTCCAAAATCAATATATGAACCAGGGAATCACAGCCA
>NW_008656709.1:40923-56783 GCF_000695815.1 Acanthisitta chloris | reverse complement strand
CCTCTCTCCACGAGAGGGCAGGTCTCACCCACACACGATTTCACCCTGGTGCAGAAAGCTCTGCTGGGGGACCAGGCACCCGAGGGAGGGAGAGATGTGCTTCTCCCCACTGAGCTGCTAAGGAGCACTGCATCATTCCTAACGAGTGTTCTCACTGCATTACTGCTTTTAAATTATACTGACATCTAACCAGTGTAGCACACCAAAATCATACATCTCTCTTCAAAAAGTCTAAATAATTTTTGTGTTTTTGTTCAAGAATTTCGATTGAAACAGGAGAATTTTTCAGAAATTGTTTTAGAATAACGGGTTCTAGTGTAGTTGCTTCCTCTCTTTCTAGTGATGTTACAATGCTCTTATGGTCAAAGCCACTGCCAAATGCAGCTCTTCGCATCTTTTGTCATGTGCAACATTTCTGTGGATGTATTCATAAAGAAAGAAAAAATACCTACATTAACACTTCCCCAGCTACTGAGTCCTGAACAGGGGGGAAAAAAATCACATTAGTTATTGCAGCTTCAAAAAGAGCAACTTTTTATCCAGGTCACTTGAAATTGGAAAAAGCCTTCAATAACAGCATCTTCATGAACTGAAGCAGAACTTGACAATGAAGGTCCCATTCTGATGTGCTCTCTTCAGAGCCTGGGTAATGGATAAGGAACTTTAAAAAAAAACCTAAAATAAGGATGTCCCTATGTTACCTCTTCTCCCTCTACGTGGCTGTCCCTCTGCTACTGGTTTTCACAAAGGCAGAAACAGATTTGTTGCCATCCTCCTCTCAATTTCCAAATCTTTCTTCCTCTTTCTTAGGCACCAGGGAGGCTGCCTGGAAGAGGTCAGGTTATTTCCCTGATGCTCTCTGGCATGCCCTTCAGACACCTACATGCTGAACTGCACTGGCTTTGCACACAGCTAGATTTTTAACAGGAAAAGGAGAAAATGGGAAAGGGAGCAGGCAATTTGTGTCACACAGGCTGATGAGAAGAAGCCATGGGATTTGTCAAAGCCTTTGAGAGCAGCTGACAGAGCAAAAGATACAGCAGAGCAAGCTCTGGAGAATATCTGCATTATCAGGTTACCAAAAGAGAGAGGCAAAAGCTTAGTGTCCCTTTCTAAATCAATAAAGAACAAAGTTGAAAGCTTTTGAGCCTTTTTAGACACTGGCTCCTCAATGGTGATTCCCTGGGCTTATCCACACTTAACACTTCACTAAAACAAGGCAGCAGAATCTAAAATCCCATCTTGATGGGCAGGCCTGATGGGGCCTGATCCTGGAGAGCTCTGTTTGGCAGGGAACAGCATGAGTTCATATATATGGCTGCTCACTAACAGAGTTACATGCTATACAGACAAGAAATCAATGTGTTCGGTTAAAGTCTGAGTTTATACAGCAATTTAATAAGAGAAAGAGAGAAGATTGCTCCAGATGGCAGGAAGGTAGGAAGGCATGCTCACCAGCCACGGCCAGATTGCATGCAAGGTTGTCTTAATGTAGAAGGGGAAACAAGATGAGGAAACAGAAGCAGTAAAGGGCTCAGAGATAGTCAGTAATGGAATTAACCTCAAGTCTTGTCTGCCAGAGTTTTCCTATCCAGCCCCAGTTCCAAAATGTGAGAAGAAGAGAAGAAGAATTGCTATTGCTACAGAAAAATGTTGCACTGGTCTCTGCAAAAGCCCTAAGAGAAACCTGAGCTCCTCGAACCATCTATTAAGCTGCATGAGCAGAAAAATCTAATCAAACATACTCTATGGTACTACTTCTGAAGTTGCCACCCTTCTTCATAGTCTGTAGAAATTTTTCTGAAACTCTTCTTTTTTTCCAAATGTTCTATATATGCCATCATATATATTTAAAAAGTAGAGGGCAGGTGTTAATGTCGGTACATGTGCTTTGCAGTTTCCAAATCTTTATGTCTTTAAGAAAGCCAAATGCAAAACTTTGCTGCAATATTGTTATGCAATTTCCAGATAGATTTCTTTTCCACTTTTTCTCCAGACAAAATGAAAAATACTATATTAAAGATTTGCATTTGAAATTTATAACAGCAGCTGTATTAAAATGTGCAAATATTATTTAAATAAAATAAGTTTCCATAACATGAGAGGTCTAAGACTACTTTTAAGTCTCGAGAGACACAGAATTAATTTGAACAAATCTAACCATCAAATTCTAATCAGGTTTAGGTGACAAAGTTCAGGAAGAAGCTTTTATTTGTCCAAGAATATTTAACTAGCTCTTAATTGTTTGAACCACACACAAAGAATGTGCTTAAGAAGATTAAAACTTTCCTGGTTTACTTGGAAAGATAAATGTCTATCTTTTCCTGGTATGGATGACTGGGGAAGGGACACTCATTCTGGACACCTCCCAATGCTCCTGAAATTGGCCCCCTTTTTAGAACAGATATTTAGAAGAAACTTTTTTTAAATGAATTCAGAAATTCAGGTTTCTGTTGACTTATCTTCCCATCACTTTATAGAGGTAGAATATCTCATCCTGTATTTTGATTTCTACAATTCAAAGCACTTGAATCCTGACAACTCTTTTCAGAGCTTCCCAGGGTACACACAGAACTGTTAGTTTTAAAAATGCTCATCGTTAATCTCTGGTTTTTTCAGTCAACTCTGGTTTCAGCCATATATTAAAAACCATTTAAAGATGAAAATACATTGTTAAATTTTGTTCACTTTCCTTGTTGTCCAGTGTCAGGCAGCTCCTCATCTTAATAGTTTCTCTACCCTCTGCAGGGATGTTTCTTGACCATACCTGAACTGCCTATACTATTCAACAGCTATAAACCAGCAGTTTTCTTTCATGAATCCAAACAAATTACTGAAATATTCACCAGCCAATCAAGGAAGAGGTTGATGCTGCCAAGTAACTCTCTAGTCCTATACCCACTGAGCACTTTTATCCTCTTTTTCTGGATTTTTTTTTTTCAACTTCAGACCTTTGTTCCCTATTCATTCTCTATGCTGTATAGTCTTTCTGGGGTCTGGTTGTGGAGAAGACTATCCAAAGTGAAGGGCTAAATATTAAACTATTAAATACTCAGTTCTAAACATGAAAGTAGGAAAACAGCACCTGGCAATTTCAACTACCTGCAATGAAAAAGATACTTTGTCAACTGATATGGATTCTAGTTTGTACTTCTGATCAGACTGGATATGTTAGCCCTATTTAAATATGATTAGGCCTGTTGCTCTCCATCTCAACACTCTATTCTTTTCTCTAAGGATTCCTCAATTATGCAACTAAACAGCAAAGGAATTAAATATTTCAAAAAGGAAGACCAAATTTTTGTCATGAAAGAATTATCATCTTCACCACCTGAAATATATTAAACAAACCACATATTAGGAAATATTCTCCTACATTACATAATGCCATTCTTCTGTTGTGATGAAAACTGTCCACACCATTCATGGAAATATTTGAGCTGAAAACATGTGAGGTCACTTAAACATGTGGACCTGTCCTTCCACAAAAGCCTACCTACCCTCTGGTTTCTGAAAAGTTGCAAGCATGCATGCAGAAAAATTGAGGGTACTGAAAACTGTCCATAAAATAGAGGCTGATTTTTGTTGTGGTGGTGGTTAAATACATTAATAGGTTTTAATGGTTAAAGCTTTTACATGAGATTCCTATAATCTTGTATGTGTAAATTCATAAGTGCTGTCAACAATCTAATTATAAGATAACACTACTATGGTATTGCCTGCACTTCACTTTCACATTTTTCTCTTTTATAAAGAAGCATGTAATTGAACTACAAATCTGTCAAATCCAGCTACAAATTCCCACTATCTTGTGTTCATTTGTGAGTAGCTCCAAAACAAACTTCTGATGGCACCTTCAGTGTCTCTGAACAGCAGTTAGATTTTGACACCTTCTACCCACAAATATGTGACTGGTAGGACACCTGCACATCCTGCTAACCGAGAAGGAAGAGATGAAGAATTGTGCCTGGTTTCCCATACGACAAGGAAAAGCAGCAGAGAGAAGCTGGAAGCTCTGGAAGGAACTTGGTAGAACAATGTGCACGTGGCAGTATTATGTATATGTACAGCTACTAACTATCCAATATCTCCTTAGCTTATTCCTTGCACACTGGAAATTTGTTTTCCCCTTAATTTGTTCAGGTTTTGTAAAATGAAGAAAAAAGATCTAGAGCTAAGCAAAATGCTCCTCAGACACCTTGCAGTGTCAGGTTTTGTTATCAAACAGTTACCAGCTGAGTCTCCGCGCTGTACTCACCTGAGCAGCTGTACTGGAATTTCTGAACACACAAACACAGATGGCAGAACTAAACCCTTTGGAGTAACCAAGTTTTCTCCTTCTCTACCTTTGTTCAGCCACCTTCTTTGTTTCTACTCCTTCCCTAATGATCAGTGTCGCGTTTTCCAGTTTCTCTACCAAATTTTCTAATTCCAATGACACTGATACCTCACCTTTAAAAGATTCATCCTGCAGACTATGGTTTTGAAATACAGCTGTAGAGATCAGCCATATGGATCTCAGTGGGTATTTTCAGGGCACACTCTGCAATTTTTGCTTTTTCAAATGGAATGTGAAGTATGTAGATTCCTAGCATTAAACAGACAGAACATCTGCTCAATGTGATTTACAGACAGAAAATAAAAAAAAAAAGGAAGTAATTTGAAACTATATATGGAATCCACATATAAAATATTAGAAGATTTACAAAACATGTAACTGTTTGTACAAACCAGGGATACAGAGGCATCTGTAGCTGGTTCCAACACTGCGACAAATGCCATGTGCACACGGATTCAGAGCACAGAAGTCAATCAGCTGAGCACATGTAGGTCCTGTAAATCCAGGACTACAACTGCAGGAGAAGGCAAGTCTGTCTGCATAGCAGGTTCCATTGTTCTGGCAGGGAGATGATGCACAAGGGTCTATTTTGTCTTCACAAGAGGTTCCTAAAAACCCTGCAAGAAATAAATGGCTTTGGTAAGTAAGCATTCTGTTATGCATACAATTTTAATAACTAAAACACATTAAAAGTAAGCCAGTGATATAGCTATATTTCTATATTCCTTTCTTTCTGTTCTATGAAAACTATGAAAACACAGATTTCCTACATATTAAGCTCTAATCTTGTCCATTAATATGCTATGATAAAAGATGTTTCAGCTAAAATCATATGATTAAGGCAGTGAATTGCAAAAATATTTGCTGAAACTGACAGTGTTTATCTGCTTTCTGAATGCATCTGGCTAGAAAAGCAGATTTTGTAAAGATCAGGAACTGACTAGCCCAGGGAATAAAAAAAAAAAAAAAAAAGCTAAAACTGACCTTTTTTCCATAACTGTTAATGTATTTAGTAAGAATAACAACCTCCAGAGCAGCACATGGGTTTATACTTGAGCTTCAATAATTTAAAGAATATCTTTTACGAGAACAGACTTCTCACTAGCAGGAAAGACAATGATTTCTTGAAGCAACATCATGCAAAAATTCGACATAGGAATAAGGATATTCCTGCAAGTAACCTTTTTAAAATCAGAGGTAGAAAAAGAATAATATTTGAGAAAACTGCAGTATACTAACTACAGTTTGCAACTATATTATTATTTACTTGTATAATATCTATAGTTATATTGTTAGATATATCATATATGCAGTAACACAATGCATAGTTACTGCACCCAAAAGCAAGTCAGAAAAGTCTATTCAAATTCCAAAAGAAGAGCAAACTGTCCTTTTCATTCAGTTCTAATTTTATTTCTATATGTGCATTTGGTCCATTTGTACAGACCATCACTTCTCAGGACTACAGTCCCCTGGAATATTGTACATTGTAGAACAACTCTTAACATTACAATGGTTCCATTAGCAGAGGGGAGTAACCCACACAGATTGTGCTACAGAGATCTACTCACAGAATTAACCAAACTTAGGTTATTGCAACTAAGAAGAGATGGAAAGGCCACAACTGCTCTGTGAGTTCCAAACAAAACCAGGATATTCTTGGTCACCATTGGCAGCAGGATTTTAGGGGCATCTACAAATTATTATGTCCTGGACAAAATGACTTCAAAGGCCACATTCCCTGCATATGTCTATAAATCTTACATCAGAGCTATTGAAGGGAAAACATGGAAAATATAATCTTATTTACAAAAATAAAACAAAGAGTCATTAAAAAATAAACCCAAATCCCCAAACAAAAAACAAACAAACAGAAAAACTCCCAACAACCTACAGAGTGAACTTCTAAAAATTTAGTTTTATGTTACTCAGCAACAGATGAGGAAAAAAATGCAGGTCTGGCAGGGCACAGGGGAAGAACAGGCAAGAGCCTTCTGCCCTGTCCATTTTGCTATCCCATGGCACCAGTTGTTTCATGGGCTTTATCAGGACCAATGCTGAGCAGGGAGAGCTTAAAAACAGATACTGTGCAATCCTATATCAGAGGTCCCTCCTGTAGATGATATCTAACCATCAGAACCTGCAAAGAATAGAAACCCTGAGCCCAAGGACTGAATTCCAGCAATGGTTCACTGACAAATTAAAAAAGCCTGTACTGTTATCTGAAAATCTTGGTTAGATTTAAAAGAATCTGCAAGGGCTTTTAACTATTACCAGGAGGAGATCAGCCAAAGAGTCCAGTGAAATCTCTGCACTAACTCTGAAACCAGATTAAAAAGGCTCAAGGAGATCTGAGGTCACACAATGACACTAATGCTGCTTCACTCCAGCCTTAGCAGGAATCTTCCCCACAAAGAGGAGCTTACTGGCAGATGGCTAATGTTTCAAGTGACAAAGTACTTCAAGAACATATGCAAGTTTAAAATACACTAAAACATGTTGCCCTTTGTGCTATCTTTGACTGCACTGTGAAATGTGTTTAGCTGGTTCTGGAAGTTTAAATCTTAAGTATGAGTTAAATATCTGGAAATATTCAAAGAAGCAGCAGTTACACACCTGAGCTTACTGGCAGATGGCTAATGTTTCAAGTGACAAAGTACTTCAAGAACATATGCAAGTTTAAAATACACTAAAACATGTTGCCCTTTGTGCTATCTTTGACTGCACTGTGAAATGTGTTTAGCTGGTTCTGGAAGTTTAAATCTTAAGTATGAGTTAAATATCTGGAAATATTCAAAGAAGCAGCAGTTACACACCTGAATTGGAAATCGTTTGGCATTTCCTGAATGTACATTTAAATCCATACAAATACAATTGTTGAAAGCAAATAATGCGAGTAATAAATTTAAAAATCAAATTCAGAGGTGTATGGATTGAAAACAGAATCAAATGCTGAAGGGAAAAAAAAAGCAGTACTGTCTATCTGCAGACAAATATGCCCTGAACTGCTCTTCAACCAGCTAACAAGAACCCAGTCCTGCATCTAGGTCATTATTGATATAACAGGGACATTACTGAAATGCAAATACTACTGGTGATGTGAAAGACCTGAATAGAAAATTTACCAAAGGAATAACACAGAAGGTAAAGGGGAAATGCAAAATTAGAAAATATTTATACTGCTAAATGCACAATGCAACATTTGTGCTTACACAAGTCAGATCATTTGGCTAGTTGTCAAGAAGAAGAACACTATGACATCAGGTGATGTGATTTATAAACTGCTACAGACCTCCAGGGCAGTGACAGAAACTAGATCAGAAAATGTTTTCAGTCAGAAGAGCTCTGGATAAAAGCCACATTTCTCATCACGGTGGGATTTTAATTACTTGGCTGTTGAAAGCAAAAGAGCTATGTGCAAGTCAAGGAAGTTAAACATTTTCTGAAGACATTGTAGAACTGCCTTTTATAGAGTCTGCAGAACAACCAACTTGCCTGAATGTCATGTTGGACTCAATTCCAAGCATTACAGCAAGGTGAAAAATTAAGACTGTGAATTGCTAGGGCACAGGATTACAAAACCTTTACATTTGAAATACAGGAAGAAGTATGAAAAGGAATCAAGGCAATTTATTATTTTCCCTAAGAAATTTGTCTTGTGAGGAAATAGAAATTGATGGCATTTCAGCAGAATTCTGTAAAGAGAAAAAAGATACTAATCAGAAGGATAAAGAAATCATTAAAATGTAGCTGTAAGATCTTGATTGAAATTCACCCTAGCTAAGTCTTTACGGATAAAGATGAATAGAGGTTAAACCGATTCAAGCATTAAGGAGAAGTCTATTAAAAATAAAAGCAATTTGGGAAGGTGCCAGGTAAAAACATTAGATTAGCAGAAAGTACCAGAAACTAAGCAGCCATAAAAAATTTTAATTAACAACAAAATGTTCTTCAGGTAAATTAAACTCTCTTATGGTAATATGAAGAATTCTGCATTCTAATCACCAGTAACCTTGGGAAATCTTCCATAGGCAACAGCTGTGTGACTCAGTTTCCTGGAATTATGATAGCAAACGTGTTTATTCTATGTAAATCTAAAGAAGTTAGCATCACATCTGCAAGATGCACTAGAGGAAAAGGCTTTTATATGAACAATGAAGGAAAGAAAAAACTGAAGACCTTGAAACTTAAACTATTTTACATCAAATTACTTCTCACAGTCAAAGTTCATGGTGACAATGTGCATTTTCTAGCTGCTATTGCAAATCAACACATGTGAATCACAACACCTTCTATAGCTACCAAACTAGTTTCTAAACCACAGAAACTGTAATAAGAGCATTCACAAATATGCTGCTTTCCAGTATCTTCAGAAACACCTGCAGATATTTTAATATTAACTATTGAGCAAGATTAACAAAGGCTCTCCAGATGTTTAAAATATGAAAACCAAATATATACATGACTACCAAGTCTTTTAACTTTACAAAATTTGCATGTGTCAAGAACACATTTTCTCATCACATGATCAGGCAATATCCATGCACTTTAAAAAAAAACTTTTAACAAAGTTTTTCATGAATTTGAGAACTACATAAGTCAGGATAACTAGTTTCTCTACCACTGAAACATTTTTCATAATGTCTATTAATGTAAAGACATTTGCTTATTCTAACCTGTGCTTTTTTATATTTCCAATTATTATTTATATAATCGATTCCACTTCAGGGTACTTTGGAAATATATGCAACTTCTCAGTGACTTAAAGGAAATGGAGCACCCAAATTTATAAATTGATGAGCAGTACCCCAATTAGCTCAAATAAAATGTATTACTGTTACTGTAACTACAGTGGTATGTTATGCATTACAAGGAGTGGAAGAAAACCAGAGGAGATTTGTAAGAGTGAGAAGGGTATTTATGGAATTATTCTGAAAATAAATTTCAAATATTCATGTTCAGGTTGATATGTTTACTATGAGTCTATTTTTAGAATGTCTAGAAATTTCTTTAATAATATTACTTATAATTTATTAACAAAACTTTCAATAGAGTGCCAAAATTTCAAACAAATCTTCAGTCCTTAGTACTGCTTAAGCTTCTTCACTACTTCAATTTGAGTATAAGATGCAATTTTCTCTTTAGGACAGGTGACCCAAGAATTTCAGATAAGAGTTTATTGTCTGACACATTTTGGACATTAAAGCCTACAAAATAGAATATGCAAGCATGATGAAGCTTCCTTTACTCAAGGACTCTTAAGACAGTAAAATTGTCTACAGAATAGTCATGACCTGCTCCCATCTGAGACAGGCTGCTTTTCCAGTGCCTCAGATCTCACCTTCTTCAAGCCATCCCATGCTTCTTTCATGAACCATGGAGCTCATTTGGAAAAGAAATGCACAGTTCCAAGATCATTCCTCATTGTTTCCATCTCTTCCTTTATCTGCCATCTTTTTCTTTTCCCTTTGTTATACTTTCTATATTTTCTTATCCTTTCCTGTCTAACCACATTGTCTCTCCAGTCTGTAGTTTTTACCATACCTGAGTTCCTTGGCTGCCTCTCCCCACTGTGCTGAATTACACTACACAAGGAAAGGCCTTTTCTCCACTAGTAAGTACTATGAAGCACAGCAGGAGAATAGCAGCAGAGCAAGAGACCTCACTTAAATTAGAAAACTGGGGGATTGGTAGTTTTTTAATGGAAAATGTGCAGACATGCTAAAAATAGCAAATTTGAAAGTTATTGCATCTGCAATTTTCGATTACCTATCCTTTGTTATATTAACAAAAACTACCAAATCTCCTCAAAATCTAAAGAGAAGCTCTCCAAATATGCCTCTGTGATAGACTAATACCTCAAAAGAAGTAAGAAGGATCATGGTAAAGACAGTCATTAGTAAACTTACACAATATATTTTGTTAAATCAACTCTTCCCTTCCTTACAGGAAACATCTGAATTCTTGAGCTCATTGGCATTAGTAGATCTTCCAGAACAAATTGGAAAAGAAACATCTTATTACTTAACATGCTCATTAGGCTACACCAGAGCATTAGAACTAAGAATCAGAGACTGTGCATAAAAAAATAGACTTTCTAAGGGAAATAATCCCCACCAGTCCAGAAGGTGATTCCTGAAGTATTCTATCCCCTCCAAAGGCTTTTTCTACCTTGGAAGAAATGCAGGTCAATGTACAAAAATTGGTATTAACAGCTGTAAGCATATTTCAGTACAACTTTTTTTCTTGTTGTTGCCTCAGTGTTTTTTTCAAACATTTATACCATGTAAGCATGTTAAACATAAAAATGAGGAACCACAGTAACAGCTTTTCCCCAAATTCGATCTTCGCTCTCTAACACAGCTGTTCTTGGAAACATGGAAATGATACTGGGAGACTAGAACTGATACCTCTGCACAGAAAGTTTCAGAAAGATGACCCAAAATGCATGTTTGCCTGTCTACAAAGCCTATGAGCTGAGAGGTACTTCTGGAAGTGGCTAAAGAACTGGTTTAGTTATTTGCTTTCCTCTGGAAAGGTCAAAAATCACATTGTGTTTTTAAGGCTAGTCCAGAAAGCATAGAAAGCCTCAAGGCTCCAAGCAGAAAAGGGGCACAGGCTTGTAACACATAATAAGACCAGAAATGCCAAAACCCCAAAAGATCAGAATACTGAGAAAATTATACTAATGTGCCCAGAAGGAAAAAGAGCAAAGCATACAGCCTAAACACTAAGATAGTCCAATAACCATGCCAAAATAAGCCTATGTAAAGCAGAGTACACAACAGAAACAACTGGGAACTGATCAAATACAAATATGAATCAGTGGAAAACAAAGGAGCAGAAGATAAATACTCAAGGTACAAAGCAGGCAACAATATTGAGGAATCAAATAGCTTAACACAGAGATAACCAAACATGAGCAAACCCAGAGGAGAGCAAGCGATGTGGATCTCTTGCAGCTAAAACGCTGCGACCCATGGCTCATCAGGCAACCTCTCCCTCTTGGGGAGAATGGCTCTGGAGGGAGATGGAGGGCAGGTTTTCCTCTCCTGTACTCCAGGGCTCCCGTGCAGTCCAGAGGCACAGCGTGGGGCCCTTGGCACAGCCAGCAGGCACATTTGCAAGAGTGGCATTGCCAGGGCCGGCGGGCCAAGTGGAGCTGGCAGCCTGCCCCACTGCCCTCACTTGCTAATTGCCATTGGCATGAGCTCCCCGAGCAGGAGAGCAGCCACAGCCACAGGGACAGAGGCAGAAATGCTGCTTAGCAGGGCACTGAGAGTTGTTACAGGCACTTTATCCCAGTCCCAGCAGCACAGCCCCCACAGCAGAGGATGGTTGACACCATCATCCAGGGATGTCCCGTGGTTGGTGTTGCGAGCGGCGGTCGGACAGCAGCTGAGACACTGTCAGCATATTCCTCACTAGGTCATTGGGAGCAAACCATTCACATATGCCACCCACAGAAACAAATATGGCATAGCTAAACTGAACAAAAATCCCAGCAGATGTTTTTCCCAACATTTATTATTGGAAATCATTTATGCCATTTGGGCATTTTCCCAACATTTATTATTGGAAATCATTTCATTTACTGCAAAGCATCCTTAAAGATTCTTGAACAGATATTCTAAGAAAAAATGCAAGCAAGTTATGGACCAAGTCTAACAGCTAATATTTTTCTGGCTGAATTTTACCACTAGTTCTAAGGGAAACAATTTTCAGAATTCTTCCAAATGCAAGATCTGCACTGCTGTCAAAAATGTCTATTTCAACACGGCTGTTAAGTGTTAAAGCCTAACACTTTAGCAAAGCAAGGAATCTGTCTAAAGAAATCACAAATAGCCTTCATTATTAAGCAAGAAGATACTACCAGAGCAGTTATCAAAGACTTGCACCCTTAGAACAATTATAAGGTACTGGCAGAACAAAAATAACATCCACATATCAAGTAAGGACACAAATATAATTAGTTCAAAGTTATACTCTTAATTATAAATAACTAATTGAAGGCTTCATAATTGAAAGCTTCCACTCAGGATAACTTTTAATGCACAATTTAGGCATCTGTCATTGCAGTGAGCACAGTGTTATGAAAGCACACACTGCCATTGGGGTGTCCTTGGTTCACACAGTTACACTCACAGGGTTTACCAGTGAGACTCACTGAAAAGGTTTCATGTCAAGAAGGAGGATGTCCAAATAGAAAGGAGAATGAATTAAATCTTTGAAGGACTGAAATAATTCCTTTAGCCTTCAGTTACTGCTCTTACACACCTTTTAGCCGAGCGGCCCTTACGCAGGAATGTGCAAATACTACAAGGGAGGCAACTTTTTCTGACACATTTACTGGACAATATAAAAATCAGACCACATCCTAAACCTCCTCAAATTCACCTTTCTCACAATGCTGGAGCCTGATTTCTACTGTAGAATGAAACAACAATTCTGCACCATATATATGCTGAAGCACTCAGCTCCTACCACACTTCATATCCTATTCCTGATTATAAAGAGATTTCTCACCAGGATTTTTTTTTCTGCTTACAATTATGGACTAAGGCACAATTTAAAAACATATTTAAATATATATATCAATATAGCTACAGCCCACAAAGCAGGGATTTGTATGAGGTACTAGGCAGGTGTTTCCCACTTACCTTCTGGGCATTGACAGTTGAAGCCATTGATGTTGGACGAGCAGGTACCTCCGTTTTGGCACGGCTGCTGGATGCAATGATCAATCTCTGACTGGCACAGCTCTCCAGTGTAACCTGCACAAAAACACACACATTCAGAAAACAGAGCAAAAATGAGGGTTTACCACCAGGGCATTACCCTGGGGCATTGCCCTAGGGTATTACTAGGGCATCCAAACAGCACCATTACTTTCCTTGAATAAAATTAACCAAAGTAAGCAATAGAATCCAGGACAGTCTTCTAATTTCTTATAAAATGAGATTTCTAATTAAAACACATACTTAACTGGAGAAACATAAATAAGCAGCGAAAATCTGGAGATGATATCAATTGTATTTTACCAGCAGCAACATTCTGGCAGTACTGGTGCAATGGAAGTAGGTGCTGGTTCCACATCAGCACCCATATAACCAAAAAGATAAGTCATTTTGGAATAGTTTTCAAATTGCATCTTGAATCTCAAGTCAATAATCTTTAGCAAGACTTTAAACAGAACTTGACACTATGAATTATTTGTGCATATGCTGAATGACTGTCATTTGCTCCTACTTCTGGGCTTCAAAAAGACTGTTTATTTTAAGTGGGAGCTGTGAAGAACTGCTCAGCACAGTTGCAAACTCTTCCAAATAAGCTCCTATAAGTTCACAAGCTACAGATTGTGTGTACTGTACTATTTGACCGTAAGTTTGCTTTGTTCCATATGTCTGATGTCTGTAACACATCTCCAGAAAATGAACAAACTTGCAAAATACAATCTAAATTATTTTACACTCCAAACTTCAATTCCTTAACAGATAAACATTACCCCTTTATAAATTTTATTTACTGCCAATAAACTTTATCTTAGATGCATGACTGAATAAGAACCCCCATGCTACACACATAGATTTTTTCATTTTATTAAAAGGAACCCTACATAAAATTGTAAATTTCTTCCATAACAAGCATGTTTAACCCAAGGGCTGATGTTAAAGACCAGTGAGTTATGACCAGGTGACAGTCTTAGTACACTGCTGTGAACAGATATAGAAGAAAAGACCTCGAGATGAGACAGAGAATATGTCTGGACTAGGATTTTGCTGATGCAGGGGAGAAAAACAGAAAAAGAAGTGAAAAAAATCTCAAAACAAACAATGGAGGGGATAATAGTTTTTTATTAAATAATTATTTGCAATGCAATCAAAATTAAAAATTTTATGCCTTTTGGGCAGATTGACACCCATACTTGTTCAGTTCTATTGGTGTCACCATAAACCAGCTGTCAACACAGAATGTTATATTTGGAGTTGCTAGAGCACTACTACAGAAAAGGATCTAGAAGACCTTCCTGTCTATGTCCCTTCCACTTTAATGAGCTATAGGGAGCTGAATTATAAACCTATTCTCTGCAATGAAACACCTGGAAAAAGAAACCATGTTGTACATTATAATGGGATTCTATGAAATCACCTGAGCTGGAAAAAAATATTGAGGTTGGAAGGCAGAACTGTGGTCTCACCAGGTAGGTCCTCTGGGCTGGGTTGAGCCACTTAGAGGGAGTGATGTCAGCTCACTCTGGACAACGAGTGATTTTCTATGATTCCAATTGGTCTCAAATTAACACGAAATTTCCAAAACCAACAAGGAACTATTACAGATGACGAACACGAAATTTCCAAAACCAACAAGGAATTATTACAGATGACCTCATCAACTGATTTTTTTTCATCTATAGGTTTCATAGTCTTTCAAGTTCTCACATTCAGTTGACTATTTTTAGGAATCGTAACATACTATTGAAGATGCTTCACTCATTTAAATGTTTTTCCATCTTTGAACTGTTCCCAAGTTTGTGGAGGTTAAAAATCACACTGGAATTCAATGAGTACCCAAAAGAACGTGGCCCAGAAAGCAGGAAATGGTTGTGCTGCTTCCAAGCTCACTTCCTCCGATTGTCATTACAGCTTGCAGGGAACTCAGCAGAGATAATATTTTATGACAGATTCACAGAACTAAGTATGCCCCACCTTAATATCTGTGGGGCATGTTTTGTCCATCTGACAGAGATTATGACTCAGGAATATCATCACAAATATGTGGAAGGGTTAGAAATGCAGAGGTGTTAAGTAATTGCCATAGAGGTGGAAAAAATGTGGTTTTCTGGTGAGATAAAGAGTAAGAATCATTACCTCTATGCATTTTGTGCTGATATTTAACTTCATAGTATTTTCTTCTATCAGGAATAGGGAAACATGATTGTATTCACATACAAATGTTTCTGAAGCTTCATATGGAGATACAGGTAAGATAATTAAACTGTTATCTACCATTTGCTTTAATATTTTTCTCTACGCAATGAGCATTTTTTAGAGATTCAAAGTTATATGAAAATGGTTAGTTTTCCTGACTATTTTTTAGATGTGTGGATACAAATTTTGGTGGAAAAAATCATTATGGGTAGAAACACAAACCCCTGAAGTTAACGACTGAGCCATTTGAATAACATTAGACATTTGCTATTAAAAAAACATTAAGGATTATTTTTAAAATCTTAGATGCTAAGCCTAAACATAATGTGTGGAGGTCACAGAACACTTCCAAAATCATCAAGTCTAACCTTTGACCAAATACCACCATGCCCACTAAACCATATCAAGAGGTATATTTATGTTACTCTGTAATACTTAATTGTAGAACTTGAAAATATTAAGTAGAAACACTCTTAGGTTTTGCAATAAGCACATAAGAAATAACACAAATATTCCCATATTCCCCCTAAATATTTCCTTTCTTTTTTTTTTACACAAGCACAGTCAATAATTTTGAAGTATTGTTAAAATAT
>NW_008656709.1:30141-40907 GCF_000695815.1 Acanthisitta chloris | reverse complement strand
AATAAAAATATTATATAAAAAATTGATTTCATGGAATTCGGGCTGGTTTTTTTAGAATCATTTTTCTGTGTCTTCTGAGGTAGGGAATTTGAAAAAAGAAACTTCGCCTAATTATACCTGATGTAGAACAATTTCCAGGATAGTATCTCAATAAAAGCAAACAGATGGGTTTGAAATACAAAGTTCAGATAGCAAACTTTTCTCTCATAGCCTTTTAGTTAAGGTTTTCCCATCAAAATATATCTTTAGCTTACCCTCCAGCATATGAGCATCACATTTAGCTGAATTTTAATTTCAAGAAAGATGTCTATATTAATTTGATCCAATTTTTAAAGCAGATGTTCTTAAAATAACTTCGGAGAAATGAGACACTTGGTCATCAAGCAAGCTCACAAATTATCCAGTTTACTTTCTGAATTTTTTTTAAAGCTTTCAAAATATAAGTTAATTCTGAAAAACTGTCCAAGAACTGCATGGCATGGAGAGAATTTTCCTCCATTTGATTGGTGCGACATACAAAAAGAGTTTACTAGTCACAATGAAAGCTTGTTTCTTGAACAGTTAATTATAACATATACTTAAAATCAGGAAAAAAAATCCCACATTAAGCAAAAGCTTATGGAAACAAAATTTTGCTCATGTCTTCTTAGTAGGCAAACTTCTAATAAATCTAACGATTCCCTCGTTAGGTTATGGGTCAGACGTGTGCTTTCAATGGCATTTTTCACAGATGAAGACCCTTCCAGCCTTTTCAAAACTGCCCTTGTGTTGTTGCTCTATTTCCCGTGTCTCGCAGGATCTGAAGTTGCACAGTTCACTGCTCTGCAAAAGATATGCACCCAATGTCAAAACCAAAACGCATTATTCAAGGCATAATAAGAAACCTACCAGGGAGGCAGCTGCAGGTGAAATTGTTCCCGTCGTGTTTCTGTGCTACATCGGTGCAGGTCGCGTTGTTCTGACAGGGTTGGCTCTGACAAGCATCAAACTCTTCACACAGGGAACCCAGATATGCATCCTCACATTCACAGAAAAACGTTGCCTAAAACCAAACAGGGTATGTACTTCACAGCAAATTTTCAGAGGTTATGTTTTCATTTAATACTCTACTGAACAAAGATGGTTTGGTTTCCCTGTTCAAAACCACAGTAGCTGCCATAAATACATCAATTGCCCAAAGTTCCTCTTTGAAACACTAAACCTGCACTGAGCCCTTCAGCTAAAATTTTTAATGACGTTGGGTCATCACATCTAGACGAGGAGGCTGGAATCAGATCCATAATTCCTAAATCACCATCAGTCTTTTCTTCCATTCCAGAAATTAGATTTATAGGCCGAAATCACTGTCAGAATAAATACTGTGCAGATTTACTGCAACAAAATCCTCCTACAAATATGCATCCTTTCTGTGAAAGGCAGGGCTGGCTCCCAGAGACTCTTGTAGTGCTGCAGCTGCTAAAATAAGTCTTCTTGTGGATAGATTCATTAAGTTTTTCAAACCCTGCTGCTTAATAAAAGATTGCTAAAAGATTACCTGCTAAAGGTTTAAAGTATCTATAGTAGGCATGATACGGCACGTTTTTGTTAACAATAAAATAATTAAAATTAGATTTAAAAAAATCATTAGGTCACTAAGATTGCCAAGGAAGTCTCAAAGAAAGGAAGGAAGGAAAGCTCTCTCATTCAGATTAAACATCTGTTCAATAAGCACTAGATGGCAACATCACTCTCACAGGTTTCAGAGCTGGATTATTTGGGCTGAACTCCTTGTCCCATGCACGAGCATTGGACTGCAAAGCACAGAACGTGGAACTAGAAACAGAGATGAGATCTTCTATTTTCACTCATGTTTGCTTCATGTGAGTAAACAGCTGTGACTGAAGCAGAAAATAATCACCTTCACATCAATGAAAACTTCACCCTGGATTTCCATTTTCCTTACAAATAGCTAACTGGGAGTGTTATACAAGGATCGATATGATGCACGTCCAAAACTCGAAGTGATGTGTATATTATTTCTATCTCACATATTAGCAATGACAGGTTTCCAAACTAAGCTGCAGTTCAACAGAAAGGAAAGCCAGCCAAGCAAAACAGACTCAAATTCATTGTAAATGAAGCACAGTAACTTACTTGAATGGTAATTCTTATGAGCTGTCTCCAGAGACACCAGCAGCATGACTCCCCCTGCACTAATTATTACCCATTATTGCCACCCAGGTATTAATACCTTTAAACAATCCCACAATTAGTCACTGCTTCGGCAATATTGACGTAATAGGATAAGCAATAATATCGTATCGATACCTCTCTAAGAGTTACGTATAGGGATCACTTTACCTCAAAGAGGAGTTAACAAAATGGGGTTTGAAAGCTGCAAAAGAAAAGCATTGTAACACTTCAAAGTGAAATGTCTAATGACAGACAACAGTTCAGAAAGGCTGACAAGTTATTCTGTAGAGATGATTAGGTGTTATCCTCACTTCCCCCAGTTGATACTATTTTATTTTTCCTGAATGTACTAGCATATTTGAGGAAAATTAAGTGAAGCAGCAGCTCCACACTGCCACAATGCTGGTATTAATGTCACTGTCTAAGAAATCCATAATTATCTCCTATCAATTAACAGTTCGTCTGTGTATTTTACTTGGTTAAAGGAGTGCAAATCCATCATATATAATTTTGGATGGTAATAAAATAATTTAAAAAATAATTTCTTATCCAACTATATCATTTTATAAATATATGTGGAATATGGTACCTTTTTCCTTTTTTAAGTAGGCAGAGTAAGAAACAATCTTTTTTTTTAATTTTTTACTAAATAAGCTATTAAGATGACTTATTTACTATAGTAAATAAGCTGTAAAGACAAACTAATGTCTACTCTTGCTGAGAAAGACTTTCAGTATTATAACTCACAGTGAGCTGTTAGAATATTTGCATGAAACACTGCTGTATGATAATTACATACTTTGTATTTAAGAGTATACTGTACTTGGGAAAAGAAGTCCATATGCAGGACAGCATGCCCCCAGGTACATGTGAGGTATTTTTATAATCTGGCATTTTACAATTAGAATGAAATGAATCTACCCCAAAGCTTCTAGCCCACACAGGAGACACGGAAACCATTGCTATACAGTTCAGTATGTTATTTCTCAGTGCAGGCAGAGGCCAGTTGTTATTGTGCCTATCTCAGGGGTTCTAAATATGGCAATAAAACTTCATATTTATACAGTCAGCTCTTCCATATTCCATATGGAAGAGCTGAAGTTATGGAACAAAGCAATCTGTGAAAGAAAACTATCCTCATATGTAAGCAAAATTGTGGCACTCAAGAACACTGGCTAACCAAAGTCCACTTCAAAATGCTACCTGGAATCAGAAATTCACACCAGACAAATCTCTGCCCTTTGGGTTAATAGCAACATTTTTGTCTTCCATTAGCAGCTAACTGGTTTGTGGACAACTTATTCTGGTGTAAAGCTCAGTATATGACTGTGGCATTTATATAGTGATGATGCCAAGACCAGAGTTAAACTTCTGACACATTCCTGCCCCCCAGGTGGACAAATGGCAAGCAGAGCAGCAAAGCAGAGGTACAAAGTTCATACGAAGGAAGTAAAAGGCTTGGACTCAGCATCACCTCACTGCACAGAACTTTGTTCAAAAGGGTGAATTTTATGTTCCTTTCCAAAGAAACAATACTTGAAAAAGAAGCTCTGCATTAAAACCTTTTATATTCACAATCTATAAAAAGCTGAGTAGAAGCCAAGTTATGTATCAGGCAGGAATGAGTAAAAACTGGCCAAGACACTCCAGTTAAAGCAGCATTCATTTGTTTGTAGTTCTATGTACTCCATAGATAACAGGATGCCACTGCACTTCTATCACTGCATAGTTAATTACACTTAAATTTCCCATTAAGCAGATGTATTCCTACATTCTTTTACATTAAACTACGTTTGAAATAAAACTATGAAGTACATAAAAACACAAAGACAACCATTAATCTTCTTGGCACTGGAAGCAATGACTACAGCCAGCAGAGCTCTGAGCCTGTTCATGCTACTAGGCCTTTTATGCATTCTTCTAAGTTTCTTTGCAAAACAAAATGAATTGGAGATAAAAACAAACAGCAAAACACAAAGGGCATGTTGCAAACTTAAAGAGAATTAAAGTTTAAGTTCTGCAAAAAGCAGGGCACTGGCAAACCAACACAGTGGTTATACATGTCAAGCACGTCACTTTGGCAGTTGTTTGCTCCGTTGTTAGGGAAATCATCAAGATATTTTAGGGCATATCTCACATAAGATGAGTTAAACAACGGCAGAAATATTCTGCTTAATGAAATACACATCCTATATTTATCTGTGCTGCTTATGCTGGGCATGACTCAGTTTCCTAGCTAAAATTCTCTTATGCAACTAATAGGCTAACGAGCGAGGAAAGCTGACAGATTTTAAAAACCACCATGGACAAACAAACATCACAGCATTTTTATTCTCCCTGGACTAGAAAGCTGGACGTAAACGATCTCCATTTGGGTCACTGTAGCTGAGGTTTTAGTGAGCTCCCCCAGCCCAGCATCCATTTGGGTCACTGTAGCTGAGGTTTCAGTGAGCTCCCCCAGTCCAGAGGGCCACCTGGCACAGGTTTGATGTCACTCAGCAGCATCACTGGGGACATTCCTCATGGCTTCAAGTCCTAAAAAATCTAGGATCGGTTTGTGACAGTGAAAATAGAAGCAATTACAGTTCTGAAGTCAAAATTTATTTGAAGATAAAAGATGTTCAGATATCTTCACATGGCTATATAAATTTTAACTATTAAAAAGAGATTTATATTATTTTATATTCAGAGTTCTTGAGAATCCTACTAATTCCAGCTGAGTGCCATGAATTGACTGACACTTCTTCAGTGCAAAGATAGGAACAGCCCTAAATTTTTGTCTTCATTTACCAGGGTAAACAACATACTACATGTGCACATTTATCATCAGCACTTCTAGGTCTAACACAGAAAACTTTCAATGTCAAGATTACAGGTAGGGACATACACATACTGAGTCATCTTTTTTTGAGTGAAATAATTGCTCCTCTTTCTTGCCAGGAAGCCAGTGCATCTCTGATTTTAAAGAAAATGCTCTTTTACTTGTCATGTCTTAAACAGCTGTCAAACATGGATAATTATTAAAGGCCATATATGCAATTTCCTTAATACAGAGAAGCATTTATCCTTCTGCATAGATGAAGCCATCTGTTTTTATTTTGTGACATATGACGTACAACGTGAGAAAGAAATGAGTCATAAAAATGGACAAATAACATGAAATAATAGAAAAAAAGTCTATTTAGCAAAGGTTTTAACTCTCAAATTGAATAAAAAAAATGGAAAAAGGCAACATTTGGATATTATGCATAATAAATTTGAACATATTATTTACATATGCCAAATTCAAGATATTAAATTTATTACATAAAAATGTTGCATATAGTAAAGCAGAAAAACCAAGCTGGACTATGAAACAGAACACTGTGTCTGAATGAATAATTTATGTGGATTCCAGCCAGCTGGTGTAGTAGAGTAGCACTTATTTTAAATGCATCCTGCAATAATTGTGTTAACACATTACCTCAAGCATTTTATAAAATTCATTTCTGAGAAATAAAACAGATAATTATTCCAGATGTTAGTACTGCCATGTACGTATAGACTACTGCAGCAATTTAATTATGGTTGTTACAATTCAAAATGTCATTTTCCTATCAAACATACTTATTGAGAGTTTAAATCAGAAAACGGTAGCAGATGAACTAACAGTGAATTCACTAAATATGCCAAGTTTTCTGTGCTCACAGCTGTTAATATTTACTCAACAGTTACTACTGCTTTTATCTCCCAAATGAATATTAATAAAACCAAAGATTAACTGTGCATATTTGTGCTATAAATGACTTTTAATCCATGAAATTAAAAAAAAACATGTATAGAAGGTAACAGAGTGTACAGGATCTGAGTCACAGAAGGCCAATCTGGTTTTGTAAACACAGAATACAGACTGGAAATTTGACATATTTAGGTCTTATTTTCTCCTGTTACTAGATCATACAAAAACCCCACAGCAGCCAGTGGACTTGCTGTTGTAATCTCTCAATGTAGCATTATGTAAAGGAGAAAGCTGTACAGGAAACCATTCCCAAATTACTCCATTCTGTTTCTTCTCAGAATTATGCTCAGATGATTCCATTGCACTGATCAGTGTATTCTGAGTGAGCAATTATGAAGACATGGAGAGCTAAACTCTAGATTAAATCAGACCTAAAACCAGAACAAGGCTGAAGACTTAACAAATTGGAACATTGGTCTGGAGACTGGAGATCCCACGTGCCCACCACGTGGTCCTCCTCTCACAAAGAAACCTTCTTTATGGTGAGAGCAAACATTACCTTATGTCTGATTTGAAGAATTGGTTTTATTGCCAGGGCAGGGTATGACTCTTTGTATCCCCTATCTGTTATTTCTTACTTCAAGGGCTTGATCTTTAAGTGCAATGAACGAATGAATATATTGTTAGGATTTTGTAACATCTGTGAGTTTTAGAAGCTTCTTACACAGCAGCAAGGTTTGCACACACTCGGAGGATGAAGTATAATTTACCCTGTGTTCATTTTAGCATGGAATTGCCACACTACAGGAAGGTCTTGATAGGTTGACCTTACCTCATCTGGTTTGGTGATACATTTTCCTTTCCCCGAACACTGGAAGTTATCTGAATGGCTTCCCACAGGCATGCAGGTACTGACTTTGACTATCACAGTCAAGCGTAGAGCCACAATGCACTTAGTAACGGAATCATTCAAAAAACCTTTTTAAGAAAAGAAAAGATTCTTACTGGATGACAAGATACGCTGATACATAGCAATGCTCTACAGCTAGACAAACAAATAAAACCGATTGGAAATCAACTGTCAAAGAAGAACAACATTGCTCATACTTAATACACACCTCTCTGAGTTCAATGCATGTAAATACAAACCAGAATACACTCTGAAGACAAACACTGATTATACCAATTAACAAAAGGGAGGCAGGATGGTGAAACAGATCTACTTACAGAGCTCTGATCTGCTATCATTTTTTAGGTCTTGAATAATCACATGCTTTTGCCTGCTATTTTTTTCATAAGTTGTTAAAATATATTTAGTTCAGTTTTTTAATGACGAGGAACCTTAAAATCAAATTTTGTGGAGAAATATATTTAAATGAATTCACAGAAGTTATTCCAGAGCTAAGAAGCACACAGAGCCATCACACTGGTAACAGAGGCAGAATCCCTTTAGCTGTCTTTTTATGAAGTTTGCAAGAATATACACACACAGCTTGACATCATTTCTTTGTGTATTTGCAAGGCAAGTATTATTGAATGTCTGATCGGATCTCTCTATAACATGAGCAGGTAGAGATGAACAAAACATGAAAATGGAACATTTGACAAGGAAGAAGAAAATCCATGAATCTCTGGCTAGCACCTGTAATTGCATGGAATAAAAACACTGTTGGCTGCAAGCTATTAAAACACACTGGAGCATGACAACACCATTACCACTCATACTCCTGACAGATATATCTGGAAAATAAAACAAAGGACAGCAGGAAAGATAAAATGGGGCACATACACAGCCCATGACGGATGCAATTAATTCAGAGTTTGTGCCAAAATATATAGACCCTGGTCCTGGACTTCACTTGTGCTTGAACTGCATTGTTCCAGCAGAGCAATTAGCCTCCTGTGTTACAGCCCTTCCATGTGTGGCATCAGTCAGCTGGTTTTGAGGAGCTTGTGGCAGAATAAATGTGCACTGACATAAAACACGTGGGTTTGAAATAGTGTATCTACTGTATGCATAAAACCCCACCAAAGATCCTTCCATAAATCATCAAACTGGAATTTAACTTCACTATCCTTAATGTAGGTAGACTCTAAAGCATCTAAGGCTGTAGTACCAGTATGGAACACAAAACCATTGCAGGATTATTCATTTCTCTAGAAATTAATCTAGAGAGAATTTAAGCAAAAATGGATGCTTTTAAAAAAATCTATATATCCTTAATTTTAAAAAGAATGATAGTAAATAGATGCAGGAAGTGTATGATCTGGAATGACTTTTCTCACATTTTCCACTTTAAATTCTAAACCCCATTTACAGCCTAAACCTCTAAGGAGCTTCAAAGATGCAGTCTAGCTTCTTGCATTATAGACTGGAGATAGCACCACATTTATTCAAGCAGAAAAGAAAAATAGTACAAGGCAATATTTATAATGAACAGGAATAAAGGAAAGTTTCATGAAACACTCAGAACTTCCAAGTGAATTCTGTTTCAGAATGGCTGCTAAACATTACTTGGATTCTGCATGCAAAAGTGTCAAGTGTGACTAATTATACAAATTCCATAGAAAATCATATGGAATACTTCCATTCTCTGTTCTTCATTTTTAGATTTCACTTTTTAAAATGCTGCATTAGTTGTCTGTGTTCCCTAGACCATATCTTCAAACAGGAAAATCTCATGTCCAACACAGATGTCATCAGACTGAATATTGCCTCAAGAAGTTAGGTACGTATTCTAAAGGATCAGAGGAGAAAAAAAAAAAAAGAGAAAAAGAAGTATTTGGCATAGTTCCAAATGTCTAATGGTCTGTTTCGGCTAGTGAAGATTATTGTAATCTGATGACCTCTTCAAAGCAAGCTAATTTATTCTGGCCTCAATACACACCCCATTTTTACCCATCTGTTCAAAGATGCAGCCAGAATGATTTCCTTTAACTGCAGAATGCAATTGTCACTGGCAGTCATGCAATTATATCTGAATGCTTGGAAGAATGTGGTATTGAAAAAACGTCTTTGGTTCCACATTTGCTTGTCTGAAGCAGATTGTTACATATTCTTCAGGACAGTCCCCTAAAGAAATATTAAATCCACCTTCTTTGTACTTCGAATCTGGTTACTATTTTGGTATCAAAAGCCCTTAGGCAAAGCACTGAAAAAAAATCATTATTCTCACTGGAATGCCACATATTTTCCTGTAATTTCTAATTATCTCACCTAATTTCCAAATACTAGAAAAATACAAGCATTGCTCTTTATTTTCACTCTAAAGAAGTTGCATGCAACTTTCTGAGATCTCTAGGTTTTTAAGGCTAAATGAAGCTTGTCTGACCATCTAAATATAACTCCCTGCTCAACTCAGGTCACTTCAATTAATTCCTTCCCCAATTCTCATAACAGCAACCAAACTAGAGTGAGTTTTAAGTTCTATTTTTAACTTCTAGGTAGGAGAACAATTTCAGAAGCATATTTACAGCTACTTTCATCTAAGGTCTGGAGAAAAACATTACAGTCATTTATATCAAAAGCTAATTTTGTCCAGTTCAACCTTGCTGGTTTTCTAAAGCTAGTTAAAACATAATGACATCAAAGCACTTGTAGTTGAAAAATTCAGGCTTGAGTTATTTACAGCACTACTACAGAAACAATTCTAAAGCCTAACAAATCCTAATGTGATGTGAGCAGTCCTTTAGATTGCAGAGGAGGCATTTTCAAGCTTTGTGCACACACACTTTATAGTCTGAGAAATGCCTGCATCATTTTATTGGCACCACAGCTCATCCCACCCTGGTAGTGTCACCTGCTCATGTCCAGGAGCACAAGGTACACAGGTCCCTGTTTAACTCACATCAAGACAGTTAAGAATGAGACATACAGAAAAGAACTCAAAACAAAAGATGACAGGTGTCATCCATACGTCCAGGTGCTTTCAAGCAAGATCACCTCATGCCATTCAGATTACTACTACTCAAACATTAATTGAGCATAGACTTTCTAGACTACACAAAATGATTTTCTTTCCTTCCCAAGCCCCACTTCTGAACAATACCCTCCCTCTTAGCTCAGCAGACCAAGGTCAGCAACCTGGTCCATGGTGGGTGGGCCAAACTAAGGAAGACTGAAGTTAGCAGACCCCGAACTAAGAACATTATCCTACTGCATATAATGTTCACAGAAGGTATAACACTGCACTGCAAATTGTTAACTAACTCTTGGTATGTGCCAAATGCTCTGACACACACAAACACTTGCCTTTTGCAATTGGCTCAGATGCATTTCTCTGTATTCTACACCGTGAATATGTGTATTATTCCAACAGATATTGACCTATGGTTGAAACAACAGATTATCATTTTAGCTCACTACATTAAAAGTATAGGTCTCTGAGTCCAGCTAGAGGTTTCTTGGATGAGTGAGAACAACTGCCAAGGGGATTGGACACTCACTCACAATGAAGTACCAGTCCTCAAGTTTTCAACTTATTTTTAGCCTAGTTTCCCAAGGAAATGAGACAGCAGTAGGATGTCTATCAGTTTTCATCTGTTCTCTTTTTCTCTCTCAACACTTTTCCACACCAAAAGCTTTTGGGGTCAGGAGCCAACTTTTGCATTTTGCAAAGCATTTTGCAAAGCAGTGAAGTTCTCAAAGACATTAAGTGCCTACAGCTTCCCCACACAGTATACAGCCCTGGCATCAAGGGCATTGGGAATTCAAAATGGGTAGGAAAACAAAAAAGGGCCCCAGAATAAGGTGATGCCACTTGTCCACCCTGTTCCCAGTATACAGGCAGCTATTCACTGGAAAATGGGAAACTGGGATGTATTCAAATGGAAAACAAACAGATCAGTCCTTGAGGAACAAAGCAGTGGTATTGGG
>NW_008656709.1:18010-30127 GCF_000695815.1 Acanthisitta chloris | reverse complement strand
GTCGTGTAGTAACATAACAAAGCTATAATATTTCCAGGTAGGATTGCAGCTTCCAGGAACAGCACTGCTGTTATCAGAGCACACTGAAACATAGTTTATAAGCCTTAGTGATCCAGTATAGAATATATGTCTGATACTTCATGCACAGATGATGGAAAGTTACAGAATTAACCTAAAGTGTGAAAGAGCCAAGAGGAATTTTCTGTTTGACCACATCTCTCACATCACAGGAGAAAGTGCTATCCAGCAAGCTAAACAAGAGTGGTCAAAACACTCAACCATTGAGTGGCCATTGAACTTTGCACACATAAGAATATTTTAAAGAAAAGAAGCTAGGAAAGAAAGAACTATATTTTGATTACACTACTCACCAAGGGAAAAAAAGAAAAAGATATAGTTGAATTCTAGATCTTTCTCATAAAATGTTTTATGTGCAAATTTTATCCAATTATTATTTCATGTCCATAACAGTCACACTGTCCACATACCACATGATACAGCTAACATTCAAGACTATGAAAATTACTCTGAAAACAGTGGTCTATACTAAGTGCCACCATGCTCAAGTGATTCTTTGGATCTAAGCATGAAGTAGTAAATTGAGCTTAACTATATAAACCAATTTCCCTCTCTTATGGCACCACATATCACAATCTCGTGTAGTTATTCATCTAGCAAATCTAAGCCAGCTCAATCCTTCTCTCATTCATCGAAGTCATAGTTAACACATTTTAGAGACCTAACAAATGCAAAAGTGTAACAAGATGTTCTCATGATGCACTCCATTCTGAACATTTACCTTTACCTGCTGAAGTAGTAGAGGTGATTTTGATTTACAAATGGACAACCATTTATCATCTTTTCCATGACCTAATGGTCAGGGTCAGACCTGTCAATACCCTCAGGGCCCTCACACCAACACTGTTCTACAGATTTTGAAAAATGGTCAGGAATCCTTTCCTAGTTTGCCTCGGGATGATTACTGTGCATAAGGAGAAGACAAGAAGTGAGAAACAGGTAATCAATGCCATTCACAGTCTTTCATGCAGTATTTCAGTGCCATCAGTACCATACAGTCCATCTGAGATCACTCTCTAATGATGCTGCTAGGCAACATAGCATCTGGGGATACAAAAATACAGTTGCAACAACAAAATTGCTATTTTATCCACAAATGGTGCTATTTATAGGTGGTACAAGTCTCCCAAATTCTATATAGATCAGCATTGCTTACTGGGCTTTGTCACAGTATTTGTCAGATACTGCTTTTGAAAGTATATCTAGATTTTGCTGAGAATCAGTTCAAAAACTGTTGCAAATATTTTATTTTTCAACTGCTTTTGAAAGTATATCTAGATTTTACTGAGAATCAGTTCAAAGACTGTTGCAAATATTTTATTTTTCGAAAATTCTCATGAAACAGCAATTTAAAGAAATTTTTCTGGTTCTTGTTAAGTGACTGGAAACATTCTCATCGCATTGTTTTTCCTTCTCTTGATTGATAACACAGTCACAATCAGTTTCAAAATAGATATGTTTTCTTCCTTCACTACCAACACTGAAAACTCAGCCTGGGCTTCTAAAATCAAACATGTACTTTCTTCTCAGGCATAATAATTTAAAGCTAAGTGTGCTGCTGGTCAAGTCACATTCTCAGTAACATTGCTGCAATTCTACCAGAGGCAGATTGACAATGACATTGTTACACTGGTGTATCAGAAAGTAAAATTTGAGCCTCATGAAATTATTGCCCAAACTTTGGGAAGAAACAGCACACAGCTTGACTTTCAAACTGGAGCTCAGTTTTGCAGGACTGGCAGTTAAAATATATTTATGAACTGAGCAAACCAGTTGGATTCACTTAGCAAAGAAAAAAATCCCCAAACACATGTTCCATTACATTTCCTCTATAGCAAATGGCAGTTTCTGAATTTCAATGTTACTTAAACAATTACTCAACTTAATAGCTTGACTGGACCAAAACCCATGATGGAGCTATGAAATAGTCAGCTAGCAAGAGTACACTTGCATTTTAAAAACTTCTTGCATATACCTTATTAAGATGTGACAGTAGCTTAGATGTGACCTTCTGTCACAGCTTCAAGAACTCTGCTTACTGTCCAAAATAATGGTGAAAGTCCAGCTAAGGGTGACAAGACTAATCTTCTAATAGGTTTCCTGTAACATCACAATTTCCCATTATATGCTTATTTGTCAGCATTTCAATGGTGTTGCCAAGCTGGCAGTGAACTATTCTGGGCAGAAATGTAGACTACCAGAATCTCTGATACTACACTCCACAAAAGCAGTTAAGTGTGGTGGAATAAAAAATGACATGGCTGGGACTGCAGTAAGGGTAGATGGGATGGCAAGGTTGACTAGGATATATCTATAGAGACTGGTTCAACTTACAGGCTTTACGAGTGGCTACCTTACATTTAAATACCCTTTACAGTACGTTACACTTCTAGCTGAAGAGCTCAAAGCATCTTACAAGCCTCACATTGATACACTGTCAAATGTCCCAATTATGCACTGGAATCCTTATTTCACACATCAGGTTAAGCAGTCTGTCCAAGACCTCACAGTGCAAGAAACCATGTGGTCAATCAAACCATATCTGGACTGTGAATTGCTCACAAATGTCACATTTGAAGAAAGAAATGTTAAAATTGAAAACAAAAACCCAACCCACAAACAAAAGGTATTTTACCAGTCATTACAAATTTGACCAGATAAACATCCAAAGATAGGCTAGAATAATAATTTTCGACTGTTACTTGCTAGAAGTAGCAGTGAAAAAAAATTAATTTTGAATAATTTACTGATTAATTAAAGATCCCTCTAAATAGCAAAAATATATTTAAGTGCTAGCTTAAACATAATACAACGTTAACACCAGTAAATAGTCTAATGTCCAAATCTACATATGTGAGTCAAGGTACATGCAACTTGATCACGAAGGACAGGATAATTATTTTATATTTATAAAGATACCCTTTCTCAGTACCCTCAGAATGGTTTGGATTTCAGCTGAATGCTTAACTTTTTTGCCTTATAATGCCATCTTATTAAAAAGCCATTGAAATTAACACCTCACTGCACTTTTTTCACTGTTCACACTTCTGCTGCTGCTGCTATTGTGCATCAAAAAGCCATTTTCTGCAAGGTTAGCTCTTCTGCCCAGAACCCCAGCGAAATGTTCAGTTGAGCATGATACTCAATACCACAGACAATGGGGCCCTTCCAGGCAAATTAGAGGCATAAAAATCAGAACCCCATTAACTGGAGCAGTTGTCACCCAAATCCCCAGCAGCAAGGCTGACTTGCACAAAAGAAGCAAAGCAGTCACACACACAGAGCTTCCTGCACGTCGGCTGAGCAGCAGAACGGCACGAACACTCCAACCACAGCATGGGCAGGGCAATGAGGTTTCATTTAGTCCACACTGAAGGAAGGTTGAAGTCAAATGACTGCACATATGCCATGGGCTGGGAGCTCACAACGACGCTCAACTGGCACACGACAACTCGTTAAAGCTAGAGGAACTTGATTCCATGGCTTTCAGTGAATTCAATTCACACATCTCCTATTATGAAATAAAATTGTCCTATTTAATTTTTTGCTGAAGTGAAACCAATTTCAAGATGCAGCAAACTGCTTTCTTGTAATGGAAATGTGTGTGTGTTTTAATGGCATGTAACACACCATCCCAAAGCCTCACGTATAACTTGCCTCCTAATCTGAAATTCTATAGCCAGGTAACAGAAGCTAGAAAAGACTGACTTGTTTCAAAATATCTCTCTAGATTATTTATTTTTCACAGTTTTTACACTGTTTTACTCTGCCTATTCATCTGTTAGTGATGACCACTTGTTAATGCACAAGGAGGTCTTGCAAGGAGACTCATTAAATAACCAAAAAGCACCAAATCAGAAAATAACTACAGAGGGCAGAGATAGGAAAGAAAATACTTTGTGGCATTACAAAGGCAAGACAGCACTTTGGATAGGAAAACACTACCCTTTCGGATGTAGAACCATATGGTTCACACACTTCTTTAAAAGCAACAGACCTCTTGTGCTTGAGAGGCCAAACATTAATTTTACTTTCTAAGCAAAACTTCAAAACTTTTTGAGCCATTCAAGCAAGCTACCTTATAGGTGTTGGCATTTGAATGGCATCAGAATTCTTCATCTCACCACAAAGATGCTAGAGCATCCACTTCTACGTGAGTTTGTACAGCGACCGATTTTTTTAAGGAAATACTTCTGAAATACTTGATAAGTATAGTTTAAAGCAGTCAGTTATACTGTACTGCTCTAAAAGGCTGGACATCTTGGAGAAAAACAGATTACGTGCCTGTCTACATCAGTTCTTGTTTGCTGTGATGAAAATAAACATTATAATTTAAAGATTGTGCTGGAGGATTTGTTTTCTATTCAGATGAAATTATTCATTCATATTAAATGTTAAACCTTCTGCCATATTATATGCAAAGTCTTATCTGAGAGAGAGTAATTTTGCTTATAAATCTCTTCCTCTGATTTTATAAGCAGACAATAAGCTAAAAAGCTAATGTAGCAATATCTCATGAAAACTGCTTTTTTAGCAGCATCATGGAAGTGCTAAATAAAACACAAAGTCAAAAAGCAAGTGGTTTCAAGCTATTTGCAAGCATTTTTTTACAATTATAGATATAAAAACTTTTCTATCATATTACGTATGGGGAAATGGAGGCAAAATACTGATGCCCAGCTGTCTGGTTTACTATTTTTCTGAAAGAGTTCCCATCATTGCAGCTTCAGCAGTGGGCACATCCAGGCAGAAAAGTGGTTTTTCCAACATTTTATCACAAAAGGTGATGAGAAGCAGTTGGGTTTTTCAACCAAAATAACATGCTAACAGCAATGATAAAGACCTGAAAACATAATTGCATTTCTTAACGGTGTTAGGAGAAAAATAGGAAATAGGCTGCAAGCACACAGAATAGGCACTGCAAGCTCCACACTCTACACAGGCCTTTGGAGGCCCAAAACCTCCAAATGAATACCTTTTAAAACTAACTAATAAACATACAATATGCAATTTTGTACTGGTATGAAAATGAAAATGGCCTGAAGTTGTGTCAGGGGAGGTTTAGGTTGGATATTAGGAAAAGGTTTTTCACTCAGAGGGTGATTGGGCACTGAAAGAGCTTCCCAGGGCAGTGGTCACAGCCTGAGCCTGACAGAGCTCAAGGAGTGTTTGGACAATGCACATGATTTGGTCATGGTCAATGCACATGGTTTGGTCAGGCACATGATGGGATTCTTGGGACTGTCCTGTGCAGGGCCAGGAGTTGGACTCTGATGACCCTTGTGTGTCCCTTCCAACTCAGGATATTCTGTGATTCTATGCATTATTGCTCAAACTCCAAATTCATTGGGGAAAAAAAAGCTATGGTGATTTTGTTTACTAGCTGTTAACTGGGCTGTTAAATGTAATCTGCTATCTCTATAGTCACACAGGTATATCCACCAGTTTTCCAAGTAGACTGGAAACTGTGTGAAATTAGAACAGACTGCAAGTCTCTCAGTCATAGGTGTATCTTTTGATATATCTGAAGCACAGAACTGTTACCTTAGTGAACAGGTACATTAATTTAGTGCCAGGGTAAATCAACTGACTTGTAAAGGAACAGATGGTCTAAAATCACTGTAAAACTTCTAAAATGTAAATGTTACAAAAATGTATTTTAAAACTTTTAGCATATGTTGGGTTTGGGTTTCTAAGAATTTTGATAGCAGGCTGTGTTCTCAAAATTAATGTCCGTTTTCAATCAGTGTGTGTGTGCTGGTTTGAGCTGAAGTAGAGTTAACTTTCTTCATAGAGGTTAGTATGGGGCTATGTTTGGGTTTTGTGCTGAACACAGAGTTGATAATGCAGAGATGTTTTTGTTGTTGCTGAGCATTGCTCACACAGAGCCAAGGCCTTTGCTGCTTCCCATACTGCCACATGGCAAGGGAGTTGGGGATGCATGGGAGATTGGGAGGAGACACAGCTGGGACAGGTGACCCAAACTGACCCAAGGGATATTCCATACCATAGCACATCATGCTCAGTATATAAGGTGGGAGGAAGAAGGAGGAAGGGGGAACATCTGGAGTGATGGTGTTTGTCTTCCCAAGGAACCGTTACGCGTGATGTTCCCTGCTCTCCTGGAGATGCTGAACACCTCCTGTCTGTGGGAAGCAGTGAATTAATTCCTTGTTTTGCTTTGTTTGTGTGTGCAGCTTTTGCTTTCCCTATTAAACTGTCTCTATCTCAACCCATGGATTTTCTAGCTTTTACCCTTTTGATTCTCTCCCCCATCCTGCTGGTGGGGAGTGAGCGAGCGCTGCCTGGGGTTTGGTGGCTGCTGGGGTTAGACCACGACAGTGTGATTACATGCTTGGATAAAAAAGATGCATGCAACAAATCATAGAGGACTTTTGAGAGAGTTGCCATACAAGCAGAAAATGTCCTTCAGAGCCCTTCAGAAAGGCCTTTTTTGTAAAAAAAAAAAAAAAAGAATGCATTACTTTTCTTAAGAGAGCTATTATTTAATCAATTTAGTAAATCTTATGCACTTGCAACAAGCTTGTATAGAAAAATAAGTCTGTGTTCCAAAATCCTGTGTATTATTCCCTGAAAGAGAGAAGTGAACTCTGCTGGGTGGTTTAGATTCCCCCCAAAACACAAAACAAGCAGCACTTTCAACACACCACAGAGATCCTTAACTGTAAACTGTATCATTCATGAGACTCTGAGTCTGAAAGAGTCATGCACAACCTGACAGGGCATCAGGGAACTCTTATATCATTTTTCCACAATTATATATTGTATTTCATCTGATTTCAACTTTTCAAGACATACTGCAATGGCAAAGAGGTGTATGACTCTATTAAGGTAAAGTTTTGCTGTTAACTCCGTTTAAAATATCCTAATTACTAATAACCATTACTGCTAGCATGAATATATTAAGATCCTGAGTTAAAACAAATACTGATGAGACATTTTATAAATATGATAAAGAGTTTACATGCAGAAATCACTCCTTAATTTCAAAAGAACATTGGTACAGATAGTATGAAGCTACAACTATTGAAATAAAAGGCAGACTTTGCATGAATTGATGTTTTAAATGTTAAACCCTTAACTGCCATCTCTTATTTAAAGATATTTTAATTCTCGTCTGCTTTACCTTCTAAGTATCTCTTTGGCAAATCTTGACACCCACCCATAGCACTCCAGAGAACAGTTCTTTTGCTACATAGATTTCAAAAACATTTCCTATTCAGAAATGTCCTCAGTACTTTTTATTTTTTTAAGTTCTGAATTTTGGCACAATTTTATTACATTCTCTTGGTATCAAATGAAACATTTGTGTTACAAACAGTGAGCAGAGATGAGCAGTTCACCTGGCTTGTACTATAGACCAAATTCACAGTGATTACCTTTGCCTGGCAGTAACCTGGCATTAAAAGCCACCAGCACCTTGGGATGTGCCCAGGGATGTGTTGGCTGCCCCAACCCTGGCAGTGCTCAGAGTCAGGTTGGATGAGGCCTTGAGCATCCTGGTCTAGTGGGGAGGTGTCCCTGCCCATGGCAGAAGAGGTTGTGATTAGATGATCTGTAGGGTCTATTATAGCTTCTAAAATTCTATGATTCTATGTGCTTCATCCTATTCCTAACCCACCTACCCTACTGAGTGAGTCAATATCTTCAGGGGCTTTTTCACTACAAAATCTGAACCATATTGGTCCTTTTTTTCCCCCTTTGGCTAATAAGTACACTTCCTAATAATGCCTAATAAATATCTTACAGAAGGTACAAATCTTCAAGTTAGCACTCTTTGCTGTCTACTGGGGCTCGTTTTAACAGGGTTAATGCTGTAATTTAACAACATCATCATGCTGCTCAATCCCAGCATCAAAGCTCTTTTCCTGCACTGCGAAAGGATATTTGCAGATGCAGCAGCCATTTTATAGATCACATCACAGAATCCAGACTGCTTTCTTTTCTTTAGTCGTGCTCCACTCTTCCCCTCTGTTCTCACACAGAGCAGGTACTGTCTCCGGGGTGAACCGCAGTGTGCTGAAGGTGTCTATTTTTAGATCTCCCAAACAGCATTCTTCCCAACCTCTAGACATTGTGCCCCAAACCACATGATCAGCAAATCAGCACACTCCTGCAGATTTTTGAGTCTTTGCAATCTTACCTAAACAACTTTAAACTTGTGGCACTATGAGGTAACACAAAACAAAGAATATTTCTGTTAATGTTTTATCTTGGGCATAAATAACTTGTTCAGAAAAATTTGTAAAGAGGTAATTTTGGAGGCAATGCAGTGAGAAGCGAGTCAAAAGTGATTCAAATAAGATGTAGATCAAAAAAAGAAAAATCAACCCCAAAAAAATCACTCAGATCTTCCCCTTTTTTGTTTTATCGTCCTAATCAAATTTTTTTTTTAAAGGTTACAAAAATGCCATTGCACAGAATTCACCAATTAAGAGAAGAAACCTTTAAAACCTCATCTGAATAAACAGAAAAAGAGTGGGGGAAGAAGGGGGAAATTATATAAAGTAAATACAGAGACTGGCATGGTCCACAGCCTTACTGTGTGACTGTGCTTATAGCATCCAGCAGAATCTTGTGGTCTCATATTGTTCTAGTTTAAATATCATGGATAAAAGCACAAACAACATTATTGCATTTTTATATATAATCACCCATTTTAGTTTATTGTACCTTAGAATAAGTTTGTCATGTATAGAAAGAAACACATGGAAAGTTCCCTGTAAGAAAAACTTTATTGATGTGGTCTTATTGAAAATTAAATGATTAAAAGCTAAAAACTTGTGAGGCACATCAGATTCACCGACCATTTCCAGACAGGTGGATCAGACCTGAAGATTTCATTATTTTTCTATAAGCCTTCGTTGAATTACTGATTTCAGTGGAGTTAAGATAAAATTCAGCATATTTCACACCAAATAACCCAGTTCCTTTTAAAGTTTTACACCCAAGATTTACACTTCATTGGATGAAAAATGTTAGTGGAAAGTAAGCAGAGTATTTCCATACAATTGAGAAGGAAATTCAGAGGCTACTCTGTTTTATCTTTCTTAAAATAAGTGTTGATAGGTCACAAACACTTTTAAACTTACAAGTTCTTGTTTCAGCTTCTGTATTGCTTTAGTATTTCACCCTTCTTTTGCTCATGTATTTCAATAAAGATAATAATTACGGGAAAAGCTATAACTAAATTAAGGCCACATAAAATAGCTAACTCCAAAAAACAGTTGACTTATCTCATTACTTGATTATATCATAGTATAAAGTTGCAACAGCTCAGGACTAAAAGATACACAGAAAGAACGTTTCACATTCATCTTCTATGAAAAGCATTACAGTTAATCCATCCATTTGCTAAAATAAATAGGATTTATAGAAATCAAATGCACTTTAACCACACTCATCTTGCCTAAGCACTCAGATGCTCCTATTCATGAACACATCACATTACTACTGGAGTCTCCCTGCTGCTTCATGCATATGCATTCATGATTCATGTTCTTTACATAAATCAAATTACACTACAGCAACTGGAAAATTCTACAAAGAATTCCACTACCAGGAAATGAAAAAGAAAGCCCAAAGAAAGTATGGAAGACCACACCAAAGCAAAATAAAATGTCTCAGAAAACATGCACTGCATGAAACAAGAAATTTTTATGAAATAAACGTCATTTTATATTCATCAAGGGAGAGGAATATTTTCACTTCAAGTTACCCAGCACAGACAAAAAAATTCCTAGTGGGAATTCCAGTGACCAAAAGGCAGCTACCAAGACAAGTGGGACAAGACAAACAATGAAAGAGCAACACAATATATGTTTAAGCTGTCTAAATTGTGCTGTATGGCACATACAGTCAAGAGGAGCCTACACAGAGCTACTTAGGCCCTCGGTTTGGGAGCTCATAGACCAAACTCTGCCTTCTGGTACTTCCATGAGTGCATAAAAGTTACAAATGATCCTGCCTTCAGGACACTGTGATCATAGGTTAAGTACCACAAGGCAAATGCAAAGATTTATTCCTGAGTAAGACACACGAGAATAGCTTTAACTCTGATAAATGACATGCAGAACTAGATTAACAGGGGGGAAAAAAAAGAAAAGGAGAAAACTGAGTATCTTGGAAGAAATAAGAATAATGAGAAAAACCCCTAGAAAATTACTTGAGGAAAATAAACATCACTAAAAGAAACCACTGCTGACAGGAAATAAATTATTATACCAACAACCTTCAAGCAGTATCTTTGCTAACTGATAGCTCAAAAAGGAGAGAATGAGGCACTAGTCTTGCATTTAGGGGTTTCTGTACTAGCTACACGCTTGGAATTTGGCCTAATGTTTCTACATCAGAATGCTCTTAATTTTACATTTATCAGCATGATAAGCTATTGAATACCCATTGTGGCAGCTCATAGTTCATGACAAGATATACAGCATTTCAAGCAGATAACAAAAAATGCTGCTATTACAATAACTTCGGTTTCATGTCACTGCTATAATGAAACATCTGCACAGAAATCTCAATTTAATTAAGTCTATTGTATCTATGCATAAATATTGCACTAAATCAGTATTATTTCCCATACACTTAAAAATAACATACCAGCCTATTTTCATGACACTCCTTCCACAAAGATGCTTAACCTTGAATTACCCAATGAAATAATGAGCATATTTTTGAGGTTTCATATTCACAGAGACAAAGGTAGAAGATAAAAAAGTAGCACAATTAAACACTATTAAAATACAACAGGAAATCTGAGCTTCTAATATAGCTTTTCCTTTTACTATGTACAGGTTTAAGCTTCTTCACAAAGCTTCCCACAACACACTATCTGGCAAAGAAACACCTCAGGCATTCAGAGTTACGTACTGCAGCATTTATCAAATGTGTTACAGGGTCCCAACAGCACATCTGGATCTTCCAGGAGCACCTAAACTAAAGAATGACTCCTTTGTTCCTCTCAATGTTGGGCAAGCCATTAGCTGTCACCTAGAGGGGTGGACAGAAAGTCAGTGTGTTACTCACCAATAAAGTAGTTGTTTCCCAATGCAAGCATTTCTTCAGAAAGAACAAGTCCACCCATGGCCTGAAGAAGAGTGACACTTCTGCCATCAATGAGTGAACACTGTTTAAATCCAGTGCTTGTGACCTTCCACAGCAGGATGAGAGAAGCAGTCGCATCTTGCCTTATTCTAAGAAAAGAAATGATGAGAATATTTACACTGAGGGAAATTAGTGTTCTTGGGAAGTACACATCACTATAGAACAAAACCTTATCAGCAAAGGAGGAAAACTTAAATCTAGCCAAGTATAGAATCAGGAAAAGTCCTGAAGGCTTTTAGCATCTCCACAAAATTAAAAAATGGCTTTATTGTAAGATTTGCATAATAGTACATGTAAGAGTAGATTAAATCATACAGAGTCCCAATTTCTGATACTTGAAGGTCACCATCTTAATGCCCAAGAAGAGTTTTACATAAACATTACATAACAGTAAAGGATCCTTATCCAGTCTTTATATTTATGCCTTTTTCAATAGTATCCTCCATTCTACATCGACAATGCCATCGTTTTCTCCAGCTGAAGTACATTCAGCACTTTTGTTTACTGAAGAACATTCAATGTTCGTTCAATACAGAAAGACAGATCCTGGTAGAAATCCTCATTTGTTTGACACACCAGATCGAGAATTCAGGACAGTTTATTCTTGTAAACCAAATGAGTCATGTAATGCTCCCAAGGTCACTGAGTCCATGGTGCCTTCCTGAATATTGACAGATTGGATATAGAGCCTACTAGTGCATACATACTGTTGGCTCCTTTAGGGAGCACTATTGACTATGCCAGTGTTTCTGTCCTCTCAGTATACTTTTTTTCCCTACTCACCTCCATAAAAGAAACAATAAAAACTTGTCATGTTTCTGGCAAGTTCCCAAATATTTGCATTAATTTCCTCTGAAGGAATCCCAGATGAGTTTGAACAATCCTCCAGAAATTCAAACACAGCTGCAT
>NW_008656709.1:14419-17987 GCF_000695815.1 Acanthisitta chloris | reverse complement strand
GCTGAAAACAGACCACCAAATACGTAGAGATGAAGTTCTGTTCCACAATTTCCTGTACTGAAATTGTTTCAATCCTGCTAAAAGCACAAGGCAGTTTATCCCTTGTCCCTTCTTACTTGACTTCAAAAACAAGAAAGGCAAAGTTTTGTAATCGTGTGTAGCACAACTTGAAAAAATGTTGCAACTAGGCATCGTAACAGGCAAATTTTTTTAGAATACACTTGAAAAAATGTTGCAACTAGGCATCATAAGAGGCAAATTTTTTTAGAATATTTTGGGTCCTCTTTAAGAACCTCCATTGCTACTCTGAAAGCTGACCACCTCACTTTTAGAGCAGGACAACAACTACTTTCACAGGTTAGGCCACACCTGACAGTCAAAACAAAATAAACTTATTAAACTGAAATTATTTTCCTTTCATAGATAGCCATTGAACCAGAGATGTTACTTGAGCCTTCAACATAGGAAATACAATGAAATAAAGGTAAAACTCGACCTGCAATAATTTACCCAGATATAAAACACTACTGAATATACACAGTGTAAAAATGACCAAAAATGACTGCGTACTCTGCATCCTCCTTTAAAACAGGATCCCTCCATCAAGGGTCTTAAATAGAGCTTTAGAATCCACAAATGCCATCTTTTTTCTGATTCCAAGAAAAGACACTTGTTTGCTTTCAGATTCCAGCCAGCCAGGTCATCCACACTGCCAGATCTCTTCCTGACTTAGGCCTAAAGCTCATGAATGAGCACAATTCAAAGACCCAGGGGAAGGGTAGGACAACCCCCGCGTTTAACGGTTACTGCTCCAAACTGTCTGCAGCTTGTCTGCTTGCATCACTTTGTTTTTTTCCTGTGAGCATGCCCTTTTTTAACAGAAACCTGGAATTCTGAAAGATAAGATGACAGCATGAGAAAAGTAGGCTATTTTGAGAAAATCTAAGCCTAAAATTTCAGTAAAGCTGTGAGCCAGAGAACTACGTTGGCAGATTTTTGTTTGAAAGAAAATTTCCAATTAGAAAATGCCTCATCCCAGCTGACAGAATCAGATCTTTCTAGGAAGTTGGGTTCTGTTAATTAAAAGTAACAAAGCAAGTATTTGATCGAAATAGCATGAGTTTGAAAAGTGAGTCACAGAACAAATCCAAATTTTTGACAAATATGGTTCATAGGACATACACAAAGGTATCACAGCTAATGATGACACCTGAACCAATAACCTAGAAATCAAATACAAGTGCACAAAATACATGCATTTATATAGTCGACGATAACACCTTCTATCAGCAAGTTCATCTTGAGATTAAAGGGGAAAAAAACTGTTCACTGCATGAAGTAGAAAGGAAATGTCATATTTTCTCCAAACTGACATCTTCAACACGTCTGCCCTAATTTCTAATGCATTATGATAGCTCAGAGGCAGCTTACACACTTACATCTTCTAAAACACTAAATATGTGGGAAAAATTATGTCAAGCAGAGAGCTGTCACGACACTGCGAGATGTCTGAAGTCTGTCTGAAGTTCTCTCCTCGACTTTTAGCCATACGACAAATCTGCCTATCTGAAAAACTGTTGTCTAAAATATCCAGTCAAACAAAAATAAAAGCATTTTCACATTTCAGAACTCATGATGGATATTCTTACTTTATTGATGTATTCTGTGGAACTTCAAAGGAGATAAGTCGGCCTCCAGCAGAGGTATTGGAACTGGCATTTCCACAAGCCACATCTGGGGTTATCTGAAAATAAAAGCAGCTTTATTTAACATTAAACCAGAAAATCCAACCAAAGAAAACATGAGAAAGAATTTTTTAACAATGACACTCATAGTCCAGCAGTCATCTTTTTTAAATCCTCAGGAAGGGCCAAAGCATTTGCCAAAATGTTTATGCTGTCAACAAATATCCTGAAAATTCACATAACCATCGCTTTAGGGTTTTGTTTTAACAAAAAAATCCTTCATACAAGTGTGAATTTCTAAAAGCATCTTTCTCTGAAAGGTAACCTGTTTAGAAAAAGAAGAATATGCTTCTGGTCTTGCAAAACAGTAAAGAAAGTTCTAACATTTGGCACATCCAAGAAATACTGCATCATGAATTTAGGTGATCTTGGAGGATTTATGATAACAAATACAGTCACTGTCTTTCTACTACATTGAAATATGTTTTTCTCCAAACAGAAGTTTCCTTTAAAAATACTCTCCCACTTGCCCATTACTATGCTTTCCAAGCAAAAGTTGCTTAGACAAACAGTGCTTTCAGATGGAAAAAAATGATCACAGTTGAGAGTGAAAGGATGTGTTTGCCAAATCTAGTGATGCCTGGCAGGCATAGAAATTAGTTACTGCATTAACAAGCTCGAGACACCATACAGGACATCATACAGCACAGAGGAATCACAGCTGCCCTAATTATTCAGACCCTCAAAAGTAGTAATTTCCTAAAGGCTGTTTGAAAATCATTAGAGTTTCCAAGATTATATTTATTTCAAATAAGCAATATCTTATGTGGCATAACTGAGATTTTCTATCACTTAAATTACATCATCAGTCGTTTAATTAAGAAGTTTTCAGGTATCTTCATCACATGCCTATGAAATATCACATCATAAAAAAAGGCCCCAACTAACCACTTTAATCTCCGAATTACTAGGCAGATTTTGCAATGTTATTTTTTCAGTCATCGAGAATTTTTGTGCAAGGTTTTTACATCAACCTTACTGCAAACGCAGAAATGCAATCCAACACACTTCTAGGAGTAATCTTCTAACAAAGCCAGAATCCAATTTGCAAATTAAATAAAATTAAAATTCACATTTTAAACATTACTATGAAACACAAGTAAAAACATGAACAACGGAAGTCCAAAATTGATGCAAGTAATTAAGAGTTTATTTTGACTCAGGCAAGATAAATACTCAGTATTCGTATTTCCCAATGTCTAGATTACCCAATTCATATCTGAATTCCCTGGCACATATAATATGAAAAAGTGCAGCTTATGAAAGTAAAGCAAGATGCAATTTGATTGTATTTGTTCAAATGAATTCTGAAAAACCTAAGATAATACATCCATTACAGTTTTTAAATCTTGGAAGTCAAAATTATGGCTGTAACATTCAAAGCACAATGCATCCAAAATTAGTTTGGCTACCACTCCTCCATTTATATTTGCCAACATTTAAACTTCCATTTTCTCTGAGAATCTACAGAGCTGTCAGAACAAAGAGAAAAAAAGAAACCAACATCTTTATTCTCACACAGCCTTGTACTACCCCTAAAAATACACTTGTTTTTGTAATATTTCTATAGTTTACAATATCATGCACCTCTTACCTTGGAACACAAGGGGGAAAACTGTCATTTAAAAGTTTCGTTTACCTTATTGTTTAATATTAGAAGTTTGTAAAGTAAAGGGTATTGACCTCTTTGAAACTAGAATGAAAAATTTATAAAAAAGAAATATAGGAACAAGAACTGAATGAAGTGGCTGCATAACACGAGCTGAGAGTTAACCTTGAGAAAAAAAAAAAAAAAAACCAAAAACAAAACCCATTTGGGCTGC
>NW_008656709.1:9046-14398 GCF_000695815.1 Acanthisitta chloris | reverse complement strand
CAGGAAAAGCACACACAGGAAATACTGCAATGACAATCAGAAGAGTGAAAAGCAAAATGCAGGATTTTGACTCTTCCATTGGTAGATCTATAATGTTTGGTGTTTTCTTCTAGGAACTCCATTTGTAATTGGCCCTGACTACCTGCTCTAAGGATCTGCTAAAATAATCAACCAGAATTTTAGAACAGCCAAGATTAGGACTTTTTTTATATATATATATTAAAGGCCCTGGTACTGGGATCAGACCAAAAAAACCACAGGAAGAAGCAGCAGCTCTCTTCAGGAACAAAAAATAGTTCCAGCAGTGTACTATTTCTGGCAGATAGCATAAAGACAAAAATTACACCTTAGACACATGAATTAGGGAACAAATTGCACAGTTTTTCCACAGCTGTGAGAAATTTGTATAAAGAATTTAAAGTATGTCTCTTTCATGCCTTAACAGAGCTCTCTACAAAATTCAACAACTGAGGAATGAGGGCAAAAACAACCAATACATTACAATAATAAAGGACAATCAGAAGATGAAAACAATCTGTAATTTTTCACTGTCAAAAAACCCAAAATAAACCAAAATAAAAATAAAAATTAAACCTGCTAGAACTGGTAGGAGATATTTAAAAGCTAACTCACTAGGAAATGTACTTTAATGATTTTCAGAGGACAAAATAAAGGTCATTTCTATCCTAATGTAAAAAATACAAATAGACTAACTATCTAAAGTCTTTCAAAGGCAATTAAAAAACCCACATTTAATGTACCTGCAATGACATCAAACTCTTCCAAAATTCCCCTGAAGCATTCAATGGTACAGAATCTTTAAGACTGTAAGGAAGTTCCTTGGGGAACAGGCTTATATTATAACACAAATGATGCAGCTCCTTTAAAATAGTCACCAAAGAAAACAAAATCTTCATGCACCTGCCAGAGCCTAAAGTATGTTTAGGAGCTGATTAGAAAGAGAAGCTCCTACATCAATGAAGAACACAATCAAGAGCTGTTCTTCAACACATTACTTAGAGCTTAAAATTATTTAACATCAAAGGGGTGATAGCAAATATAGAATTCTTTACCTACATGTTCCATAAGGTTGCATCCAAATCATGTTCTTGTTTTTTCAAAAGATAACATAATATATAAGAATTACATTTCTGCTTCAAATGCTTTAAGACTTTACATAGGTAAAAGAGCAGCATCATTTGAGAAAGTAAGAGTGAAATCTTGAGTACTTATTCCTCCAACCTCTCCCTGGACCTGACCAAGACAGCAGTGATTTCCCTGCCAGGCTGTAGCAGTAGTACAGATGAGGTTGCAAAGAAAATAAGGCCTAAGAAGAGAGCAACAGACTATTCTTCTATATTACAACTTTCCTGAAGAAATTAGGTAGTGTGAATTGAATTGTACAGATACTCTCCTGCCTTACACCAACCAGAACAATGAGATATACTCTAAATTCAACAAGTGCTGAAATACACACATAAATCCCAAGGCAATCTTTTCACATGAGTGAGTGCCTTTATTGCTTTGATAAATGTACTAGACTTTAATTCAATGAGCTAAGAAGAGCAGCATACAGACTCTAAGTCTACATTTATGCAGCCTTTCAGGGCTGAAATTAGTTCTCTGAAGATAGTTATTGTATATGAAATTTCTTAGGATGTTTCTTTAAAAGCTGAGCTGACATTTATAACTCTACAAGGCCTTATCAACATGGGCAGACTAATGCTGAGTGGTGCAAAATACAGCCATTCTGTTACTGCAGGACGTTTGCACTTCCTTTGAATCTCAACCCTCGGAGTTCATAGAATTTCAGAAGGCTTTTACTTCCTGGAAAATGTGCCACACTTTCTTCAGACTTAAAAGTGGAATGACCAAATACTTCCGAATACTGGAAGAGGCTGCCCAGGTGTCTCCATCTTTTGAGTTATTTAAGACTCAACTGAACACAACTCTGAGCAAAACCAGTCTAGCTGACCCTGCTTTGAGCGTGGGGTTTGGTCTAGACAATGTCCAGAAGTCCCTTCCAACCTCCTTTACACTGTGATGCTGTGAGTGAAAATTCCTTGCATGGAGCCAATTGCCTAGTAAGAATTTGAGGCAAGTTGCAACTTCAGTGACATCACAGCTTACACAAAACCCTACTCCAGCATACAGTTAGAGTTCTTAATTTTTAAAATTTCCCCAAAGGCTACACAAATAAGTATGTGTGCATGTGTGTGCACAACTCTCACATGCACAGACACTTTCCTCTAGTGCTAGCTGAGAATGTTCTCTTTGGTTGACCTCTTGTCTTTCCACCTCAAAAAGCTGTTCTTCTGTCTTTACTTCATAATGGGCCAACAAAGAAATCTGCATGGTCCTGCAGCCAGAACAAACTGGGGTAAATTAGTTTAGCATTCAACAGAACACATGAATGCACACATCATTCTTGAACCAAGTAAGAGATGGATGCAGACTCATCTTACAGCAAAGATTAGTGCTCAAAAATAAAAAAAACTATGCTTAAAACTTTAAACATGTCTGAAAAGACATTATGTTTATGAGTTCTTTGAGAAAAACAAGGCTGTGTTCTGGGGTGGTGTCTCATGAAAACTGACATGGTCATGAAGAAATACAACCTTTCAGTTCTTCAGTGGGACAGAAACTGTCACAAGGAATGCATTGTGAGGAATGGTCTACTAGTCCTTTCAGATCTTCTTCCAAGGGATCTCATATTAACTTTCAGTTCAGTAAAACAAGTTTTGGAACATGCAATTTTGGTTTTTCTGGACATATAAATACTTTTCCATTAGGATAGGGTCTGCAGAATTTATTCACTTCCATGCCTCTTAGTGTGGCAAGGGAAAAATAATATGTAAAAGTAGTAAAACAGGTTAGATCCTGACAATAGATTTTGAACAGCTGTCTGCAAATAATTAAAAGGTGAAAAGAGAAGTAGATAAATAAAAGGCAATATAATAGAACCATAACAGGGGATCTATTACTATCTATTTCTAGTCACAATGCCAAGCAACAAAGCAGGATCATGTCTGGCACAGAAATCCAGTTCAGGATAAAATTATAAAAAAGAAGGAAAAAAAGGTGCAGTTCCATTACCCATGCCCTGTAGCATGGAAAAACTGCTGCTTCTGAAAATCTAGTGGCACATAGCTTAATCTCCACACCAGTGTACGTGTTCCTAACCCCCAGAGTTTCATATGGGATAATGTTTGAAAGAAAACCAGAATAGAAAGAAAATTAAGGTTTACTTCTAACATATCTCACCAGTGGGAGAAAAAAGCAAAAGTGTTTACAGTAGGAGTATTGCCTCTCTGAAGAACATCAATCCAAATACAGTATCAAAGGAAGAATGCTTACCAGTTACTGCAGCACTGAAACGTGATGTAAGGAAGGCTGCACATCCCTTTGATGAATTCTCTTGCTGGTGGTTTGTGTTTCTTTGCTCATCTGAGCAAAGCCCATTTCGCAGAGCCAGCAATCACATCACCATCCTGATACATGGCAATGCTCTAGATAACACTGCTAAAACTTGGTATTTCTGTCACTCTCTAACAGTGCCAATATTACACCAAAAGGCAGATACATCAGCAGGCACAGTAGGTTATCTTACACAATGACACTTTCTCAGATAGATTACCTAGATTCTCATATTAGCCAACTGTCTTCTTGTCTCAAGCTTGCCACCAAAATCAATGTAAACTTCATAAAATCTGATGATCAGTCTGTACCAGTTTTGGCTGGGATGGGGTTCATTTTCTTCACAGTAGCCTGCATGGTGCAATGTTTTGGACTTGTGATGAACACACATTAACAGTGATGTTGTAGTTATCACTGAACAGTGCTTACACAGCATCAAGGCCTTTTCTCTCTCTTAGACTGCCCTGCCAGCAAGAAGGCTGGGGGTGCAGAAGTTTAGGGGAACAGGGTAGGACACCTGACCCCAACTGAGCCAAACACTGCCATGCTCAGCAATAAAACTGGGAGCAAGGGGTGAAAGTTCACCAGGGCTGCTGCTGCTCAGAGACAGGCTTGGGCATCAGTTAGTGGATGGTGATTAACTGAGGCTTTTTTGCATCACTTGTTTTATTTAGTGTTTTTCTTTGTTGTTTTCTTTTTCTCCCTTTTAAAAATTATTAAACTGTCTTTATCTCCTCAAGACTTTTTGCACTTTTACCCTTCCAATTCTCTCTTCCATCCCACTGGAGCAAGTGGCTGTGTGAGGCTTAGCTGTCTAACCTCTGCTTAGATCACACCACAGTCATTCAATAAATATTACTTTCATAAACAAATAGTCCTTTCCTATTCCAGAGTGCATGGAGATGTTCTGAGTAATAAAGGTAAGCACTGTGTAAACAAGCTCATTGAACAAAAATTCCACATAGTCAAGTCTTTACATGCAGTGTATGAGCTCAAGTCACTGGAGAGTAAGCTAGGACGTGAACTTCAACCAAAGACTGTCAAGTCAGCTCTAGATATTTCTACACCAAAACACTGCAAAGCAACAAACACATTAGGGTTGGTTTTTTTTTCCCTTCAGACTCTCAAGGTTTCAAGACAGGATGATTCCTGAAGGAGTAGTTAAGAATCCAGATACTTTTTTAAGACAGCTTTTAAAGACCCACCCACCAATACAGCTCCAGACAAGCAGGCCTTCAGTATCTTGATGTAAATGCACTCACTAGGATTTCCTATAAGGGTATTTTGGTCCTTAAAGAGCTTTGATTTTAGCATTTATGACTATCCATTAAACATCTTTTAGCAATGGAACATGATAAACTAAGGTTTGTGTCAACTTCATATAAGATTTGTTTGAGCATATTGAGCTTTTAGAGACATTTAGGATTTGTTTTGAAAATAAACATAATAAAGGGTATCACCTACCCAGAGATACTTAGACCAAGCTGTCTATCAGAATGGTGCTTGTACAGAAAGTTCCATAAACAAATATGGTAGAGGAGAGAGTGAAGATACAGATTTATTCTAGAAGTTAACATTATTCTAGCAAACTCTGCGTTTCCTTCAGTCTCCTTATGTGTTTGTAGGATATCTATTTCTAAAAGCTAAAAAATAATAACAGAGATTTCGAAAACGAATCTTATATAGTGACAGGAGAGCTGTCCTAAGTCAAAAAGTTCCATAAACAAATATGGTAGAGGAGAGAGTGAAGATACAGATTTATTCTAGAAGTTAACATTATTCTAGCAAACTCTGCGTTTCCTTCAGTCTCCTTATGTGTTTGTAGGATATCTATTTCTAAAAGCTAAAAAATAATAACAGAGATTTCGAAAACGAATCTTATATAGTGACAGGAGAGCTGTCCTAAGTCAAACCAAAATTATACACATTTCTTTA
>NW_008656709.1:0-8996 GCF_000695815.1 Acanthisitta chloris | reverse complement strand
AAAAAGGCAAGCACATACACTTCTGCCTTCACCCATTTCCATGTCAAAGGCTTTCCTAAGACCTCATTTCTAAGGTTGGACTTGATCATCTTGGAGGTCTTTTCCAACCCCATTGATTCTATGGTTGATTCTATGATACTATTCTGTATTCAGCAATCTCAAATACATCTCCCCTCTGTGATTCCATTCAGATTCTGTTCCTCTTTCTGCACACACAGCATTCTTTGGTTAAAAAAATGCATAAACATTTAGCAACACAAAAAGTAGTCAAGATTCAAAGGTCTCTGTTTCAATCAGAATTATTCCTTAAGCATATTCCATTGCTGCAGAGCAAGAGCACTCCCTTTAGGATTCTCCACCTGACTCAGCCATACTCCTTTTTTAAAGGCTTCTAATTTACTAGGGATACACATATAACAAATGCTGTCCCCACTGCAAGGGGAATTAGAAGTTTATAGTAGCCTCTAATAATTAGTTCCAAAACCTCGAATCTGAGCACAAAATCGCAGTATAAATAGAAGGTTAGACTAGGACTCACGTGCTCAGCATTCTAATTCCTGGCTGTGCACCTGGCACATCACTTTACTGTTCTGTGCTTCAGCATCTCCATCTGTAAAATGTGAATACTGCTGATGATTTTCTTTGAAAAGAATTTGAGATCTATTATGGAAAAGTTGCAGATAAGAGCATGGTATTGCTATTCTTACAGTTGACTTTTTACACCTCTGTTGAATCTGTTAAATGAGTACAATCAATGAGATGGTTTCTTTTTTCTTCTATTATTGGCTAATATATCTTTTTTCTACACTGTAACACAAAAGATGATTGAACTGGAGAAACATGGATTGTTATTTGGATCTCTCTTGCAAATGGAATAAGTTAGTTGCCCCAAGTAGGAAAAAGAGCTGAGCACAGCTGAGCACAAAGATAAATTCATATTATACTAAAGAAATCAAGAGAGAGAAGAATATCCTTGCCTATGAACTATGCTTTTAGCCCTTAATCTGCATATCAGGAAGAGATTAATTTCTTCTATCAAGAGCTGTCTAAGAAAGGAAACTGTATCCAAAGACATGTCTATGTTGTCTACTGGTGCAGACACTATGGAGACAGTTCATTCAAGCAAGCAGTGCTAAATATATCCCTAGTATCTAAGGAATACAGAAAACATGCCCAACTGTAAGCATACAGCATGCCTCTCCTAGACAGTTTATTTCTCTCAGGTGTTCATTTTTTGAGTTCCCAAAACTTCCTGGAAAAGCTTCCACAGAAACTTCATCCTTGCAAGACAGCGAGAGCTTTCACTTGGAGAGATTCTAGCAAAATTTCTCTCAGAGACTGAGGGTCCAAAGAACATTAGTCCAATTCCCATGTCAGTATAGAATAATGTGGAAAATGGACTGTCTTGGAAGATTAAAAAACCCAACCAAACAAACAGCAACATAATACTATCAGCCTTTGTTGCCCTCTCAATTGCAAGAAAGATCAAAACAGTACATATTTGCAACTCAAAATCTACAGCTACTTTATTTTTTTCCCCTTTATGAGAGGAAGAAAGGATCAAGCTTTCCAAAGTTCTTAAAGCTATGAGGAAAGGCAGTATTTTCCTTAGTAACACTTAACCTTTTACTCTTGAAGCCTCTACCAAAGAGGTTTTGGAACATAGAGGCTCAGGCAAATCAACTCTCTTCAGATTAATATCGATCAGAGACAATGCCTTAATTAGCAGCTGATAATCATCTCTCTCTGAATTCCAAAGAACAGAAGGTCATTATGCCACACTAGAGAGCTTGTGAAAATGCAAGAGCCACCACAATATACTAAACACATATCAACACAAGTGATTCCATAATAGGGTAACAAGTAATTTCCATGTTAGTGTCAATAACATAGTCGCAATTGATAACATTTGTATATTTCTCAGGTAACAGAAGACATGCAGAAGGGTGAATTTCAGCACTTAAAATACCTGACTGTGAATGATCAGCCTGGCTGAAATTCTTAGCAAATCTACCCAAAATGCAAACCAGGCAGAAATGTTACTTATACAATACCAGACTGCAGATTGAGAAAGACACACCAGGGAAATCTGGCACAGGGAAGAGCATGCCCTTAATTGATCAGGACATATGGAACACCCATGCAGAGATGAGAACCCATTTAAACTAAATAGTAAGAGCAGATCATTGTTCGTTTCTGCCTCAATGCTCTCCCCAGACTCTGTCCTTGGTGCCTGACATATGTTCTACTGTAAAATAATAGATATGGGAGACAGAATTCCAAGAAATAAAGCTTTGTGCTCGAGACATTGTGCACCAGAACTCCCAATGAAATGGGATACAAATACTTGTACCCCAGATATAACCTGAGAGTCCTAACACAAACACATATTTCACATGGGCTGATTCTACTTTGAAAAAATTGAATTCAATAAATGTTATAGTAAAAACATGAGCAAAATTGTTTGGGCTGGCAAAGAATGATGAAAAATACACTTCTTCCAGGATTATACTCATGCCTGTTCACCTTCTCATTATGCAGTGTGTGAAAACACCTCAGGAGAATCCAACTCGTTGAAACTCTTCAGAAAGAGACACAACTGACACGTTACCTATTTATCTCTGAATAAATGGAAATGACTTTATAAGTCATTTCTCAATAAGAAAAAGATGTCACAAAGATTCTAGTTCTTTACCTATAGAAATTAAAATATTTCTTCATCAACAATTTTCATTACCCCTAGTACTTGTTACTAGCTGATCATTACTTTAACCATAACTGGGTCAAGTTCAATACTTTTGATAACTTTTTGCAGACACTAAAGTCCATGCAAGACAATTAAGCACTACTAATAATAAAGCAGTGTACAACACTGTAGAAAGCAAAGATCACATTTCTTAAGGATCACGTGCTGTGTGCTTTCTAGTTGTAGTTTTGCCAGGTAAGTTTGTCAGAGATTGTAAGAGACAACAAATGTTTAAAAGTTTGAACATTTAGAAGTTTTGACCACTGTCATTGCATCTCTAAAGTTGTGCACTGTGTAATATATTAACCACCACTTTAAATCCTTAAATAACACTGCAGGAACATGTATTTTTCAAAGCAGCATTCAATTATAACTGCAAATAGCAAACCATTTATTAAAGGGATTGCTTTAACTGTAGACTTTCCTAAATTTATTTGATGTTCAGAGATATGGTGTCATACAAATCACTGGAAGAAACAATATTATTCCATTTCAGAGAAATGCCTAATACAACATGTCGGTGAACTTAAGTCCATTACTTGTAACATGCATCAAATGGGTTTTTTTTGCATTTACTAGCACATTGACTCAGGGCAGCGATTATCCATGAAATCATGCACAAATGACAACCCCAAAATGATAACACTTTATAGGGGTTTTTTTGTGAATTTCGTTTAGGCAGAACACTCTCACCTCTGTTTCATCCCATTTCAGATCTACAACTTTCTGTCCTGCTTTTGGCTGCCATGTCGGTAACGTCACAGTTGCTCTTGAACGAGGAAGAACAATGTCAGGTTCCAAGGTGGATGAGACTGGTCTGCTCTGTCGTGGTGACGTTGACTCTGTCCGTTCAGGGACTGGAAGGCTGTGAAATGAGTGTTCACAGTTTGTTCCCTCATAGCCTTCACTACAGAGGCAGAAGTAGCCATCAGCACTGGTGCTGCAGTTACCATGGTGACAGGGGTTGCTGGCACAAGGATCTGAAACAAACTGGAAAAAACACACCATATAGGTCAATTACTGATTATGAAGGATTTATTTCTGAGTTTTAAAAATACCATAAAACAGGATTCTTTCACCCTCCCGTATTTATCTTCTAACATATTTATGAACCAAGCTCATCTTTGATGTATCTTTGAGGAGGTAAATTCAAAGGATTAAAGCAGAATACAAATTACTGTATATTAACTACTTTCCTCAGACCATTTATGCTAATCGACCGTTGTCACATTCAAGCAAAGAGACAAACACAAAATAGCAATGTGGCCATCACTCGTTATCAGGAGTTTTCAAGAACAGTCTTAAAAGAGTAACCTACTCAAGGGAAACAACAGACATCAGAAATTCGAGGGAGTAACAGAACAGGAATGGGACACAGAACTCGCACAGCTCACCAGGCCATGAAGCAGCTTTGTGTTGTCAGAGTTAACCACATCACACAATCCTATTCACAGGCACAACTTCCACTGTAAACCAGCCAGGCCTTGTACCCACGCTTCATTTCGTGAACAGCAGTTTCAGAATCCAATTCATTCTGGTGCTGAAAACTTTCTAATAGGAATTAGAAAGTAGGGGCAAAAACATCCCTGTTTTTAAAACAGCATTTGAAATAGCATAGGACAAGACTGAGCTCAGTGATGTAGGAAAAGTCCCATCCTAGGCTTGCATGTGTTCTAATTTCTAGCTTACATTTACCTACAGCTAATTTGTACTCAGTTTCTTATGTCATCTGTGACTTTCAGGTTAAACATCTTCCCTCTTCTATGCTAATTCTTACATCCATAATGTATTTATAGAATACATCCACAAACTCTTCTCAAGTTTCATCTCCTAGATAAATAAGCCATGCTTGCCCAGTCTCCTTGGGGAGGACAATCTCCAGTCATGTGCTCATTTTTGTACCTGGGACACCAAAGTTTAACACTGCCTTTTGCAAATGCATCAATACTTTGGCTTGTCCTGGAAATAGCTTCCTTGATATTACGCAAAAAATGTTTGCCTTAGTCAGAGCTAGATCACGCTGCTGGCTCGCTGTCACCATCTGAGCAAGAGTCAGGCAGATCCCTTGATTTGTCTTCACATCAAAGTGATAACCCATCACTGGAATCAGACATTTCCTCACTCCTTAAATGCAAATTTCACCCAACTGCTCCAGTCCTAAAGGTTACCCAGTTCTTCTCTGGACAATATTCCAGTCCTTCCCTAATAAGCAATGCTGCTTGTTTTATTTCTCTGTAAAGCACTACAGTTATTATTAAACTTTTTTAAATTATCATAAGAATTACATAAACTTTAGGTATCATTAATGTCATAGTTATTATTAAACTTTTTTAAATTATCGTAAGAATTACGTAAACTTTAGGTATCATTAATGTCACAAAACCAATCTTAGTTCTACACTAGGGATTTTACCTTTCCATCAGCCCAAAGACCTGGTGCCATGGGCAACAAATCCTAATGTTAAACTTTCTTATATAAAACAGTACTACTATTGACCTCAGCTGGAATTCTTTCTTTGGCTGGAATTTTTGTGTACCCCAGACTCTGTAATATTTTTGGACAGAAAACAGAGGAAACGTTATCATGAAAGTTAATTTTGGAGACAGTTAATGATGAATGTCAGATTTTGTATTGACTGATGTAGAAGAGTTAGAGCACATGAAGACAATCCAAAATATATGGTCTACACATTTAACTGGTGGCCCAGTTACAGCTCAGAATGCTATTTGCTTTGCATGGGGACACATCTCATACACATCAGATGATACATCAGACATTAGGGTCAAGCTCTGACTCTTCTTCATTTTTAAAACTCAGCTACATAGCAAGTTTATAGATATACTTAATATATCAAGTATCAAGGAAGTACTTTTATAATCAGAAGGCCTTATCTCCTTAAAGCCTTTCTCCTGCAAATCAACAGAATATAGAAGTTCTTGAAGAAGAAGTTCTAGATCTCTTCTACACTAAGTAATATTTAAGGGAAAGAAAAGAATGATTTCCAGGAAGAAACAAAAGCTAGTTCTGTTCTATGGTTTGTCAATCACATTTGAAACTTGCTCCACTGCCAAGGACCAGAGATATTCACAGAAATTTCCTTTTCCTTTAAGACTATTGAAGATCAAAAGTGTTGACATGTGAACAAAGCCCAGTTCAAAAATTGTGTGCAACTGTTTTTTCATGTTCCAGTTTCTCAGACTAGATCTGAGTTTCAAAGACATGCAGCTATCGTATTGTTGGATAAGCTCTTTAGTCATGCATTCACAATTAATCCAAATTCATATTAACCCATTTTTTGTTAATAATTTAATGGTTCTTGTCACACCGAAAATGCTAAGGTTATTATTTGCAAAACTAATAGCAAGAAAAAAACTATTTTCAAACCATCACAAAGGTTTGAATGCATTCCATTAGTGAATGCATCCATTCACTTGATAAGCAAAATAATCAAAAATGTTGGGTGATACATGCTATTTGCTGCAAACTGTTTTGAGCTTGTTTGACTGGAAACAGCTATGCTTTATGACAAGCTCTGCTTTAGTGCTGCCCATGCCATGCACTAAAGAACACCTTGTGTCTTACAGACCCTAACCTTTCACACATAGTGGAAGTGAAAATAATTACAACTGTTTAGTTTAGATGAAGACTAAAAGAAAAGGTGAGTGTAGCTGCAGCACTTCAGCCATGGACTTTCTCAGAACTGAGTTTTATGAAATACTTCACAGGATTCTATCATTCTCTTTTCTTAGCTACTAGTAATTCTAAAGCTCATCTGTCTTTCACTAAGCCTATCAAAACAAATCAATATTCTTTGTGCATAAGTACTCTGTTGAACTAAAAAAGGCCATTTTAATTAGCAGATAAAAAGAGATAAGCAAATAAAATTGATTAATTCCTGTTAATGGTGATGTTTCTATGGTCCCCACCAGGGTGGCAGCCATGGTTAGCCAAGGGATCTGAGAAACACCTTGATACAGTGCACAGCATGGCTACATCAGAATTAAAAGGGAGCAAAATTTCAAGGCTTAACCTTCCACGAACTGTTGAAGCTAAAAAAAAAAAACCAACCCAAAATAAAAGGAACATCCTTGGTCTCATAACTGTATATAAGTATACTGTGAGTACACAATTTCAAAAGCCCATTTTTAGCCATTTCTTGTGAACTTGACAGTGTTTTAAGAGCCCACTGCACAGAGAAAAGGAGGCAGCAGTAACATGTAACCATATAGCCTGTGATTAAACACTAACAAAGCACATTCACCACTAAAAACATCCAGGGTTTTCTTAGGTACAGAATTTCAATAGTCATGATTAAGAAAGTATATTTAGTATTTAGGTCTCTTGCCTTCATCCTATTTTCCTATTAAATAGTCTGTTTTCATAATATATTTGTTGACTAAATAAGCACAGACAGCCACTGCAGCCAAGAAAGCTGAGCTAAAAAGCATAAAATGTATTTTCATGCAATTATTATTCCATATGCCTGGACAGTTGTAATTTTGGAGCATTTTTCCAATAGAATCCTAAGATAGATGCAAAACAATGTGCCCTTCGTATCACAGCTAATTTTTCAAAGGTAAACTCAATATGGTATAAACCCTGGGCTTGTTTAAGAATCATAGTCACAAACATGGATCCTTTGCCAACCACTCCAATTGTTCCCTAAAGTTTAACATAAAACACTCCAAGATGTAAATCTGCAGGTCCTTTCTGCCAGTACTCCTCGTGGCGACACCAATTTGTCATTTGATGCTCATTCAGCATCTCTTCAAAGTGGTTCTACTCCTACCTGGAGAGAGTCCAGGTAGATCCTCCAGAGAGCTTCGAAAAATAGAATGATAAGTCTAAAGTGAAGGCTACAGATGAGCTCCTGAACACTATGCCAAACCTGTCTTTGACCTGCAACTCTTCTCTTTGATGTACTATTGGGTCAGTTTTTATTGCTGTTGCCTACAACCACAGACAATATTATACCAGCTCACAACTACAATAAAATAAGGAAAAACCCAAGTAAATCCATCCTCATATTAAGAATTCAGCAGGTTTTAAAAAATCATTCTGCACAGTGAATGTCAGCCTGGTAACAAAGCCAAGTTGCCACAATGATGCTCACAAAATATCAGCATTTGACATGGCCAGTAGCAATCACAACCTCCAAAACCGTCATCAGATACTAAAATCTGACTTAGTCCAGAAGTTTCCAACTCTTCTGTGGCTCTCTGATATACTTTTTCCAGTTACAGGACAAGTTGTTGTGGTTCTCAAGTATGTAAATTGACCTTAGCTGTTGGGATACAGACAGGTAGTTTCTTCATGTGATCTGGCTAAAACAGGTCTTAGGAGAAGTTAAAATCAATGAAAGTAAAACTAGCTTTGCACTTACAGAGCTGAAGAAATTCCCCAATACAGAAGCAGACAACTGCTCTCCTGGAAGAAATCATGGGAAGATCCACCAGGATCAGACACACCAATTTCAAGATATCCATGGTATATTAAAAATTACTGACTTCTAAATACTTTAGAAAGAAAATTATTAAAACCTATAGTCTAAGCCATTATCTGCTTTCAATACAGTAAGCAGGAGAAACAAAAGTTTGTTCCTTATAGGCACATCTGAAATACCATCTATTTTTGCATATGCATCCATTTATGAAAGAGCTGGAAACAGATTTAAATCTTTTACATATTAATGGCAATAAAGATTATCTAGAAATGTAATCTCTTTGAAACAATGGTTTAATTATGTTCAAACTATTATTTAAATTCATTCTCATTCAGTCCTTCACACAGTGAAGCTGCAAATCTGATTCTATCGCACATTAAATATCAGTGCAAACTAGGAAATTAAAGACAAGAAAAAAAGATGAATTGAAATAGAAAAAACCCTGATGTTCCAAGAAAAATCCAAAGAGAAAGCATTAAGATGAGCACATCAAATAAATGCATTTTCTTTTGTTTTGAGAAATGACTGCCCCATGATTCAGTAGGACAGATGCAACATACCTAGGTTCAATTTCTGTCTCTCCCAGACATCCCATGTGACCTGAGAACAGTCAGACTCTATATCTGCCCCTTTCCCAACTGTAAAATGGAGATTACACTTCCTTTCTCACACTGCCTATGTGATCTGGTTAGAAAGAAAAATTTTTTTCAGGATGGAAACCACAGAGACAGATATAGATAGGAACTCTCAAGCAGCAGTGAAATACAAGTAAATATAATATATAAATTTAATTTCTAAAATATAAAA
>NW_008656708.1:13196-18544 GCF_000695815.1 Acanthisitta chloris | reverse complement strand
GCGGCACGAGGGCTTGGACTGGAGGGAAGGGGCTGCTGCTGACATAGGGGCAGCACCTATAGCGAGAAGCCTGATGCGCTGGAAAAGAAAGACCTGGTAGGGAGAGAGGGCACGGTCTGGGCTGAGCATCCTGGCGCAGCCTCGGGGACCGCGGAGCTCCCAGCGAGGTGTAGGGGAGGGGAAAACCCCGAGCGCTGCTGTTTTACCACGTTAACGGGTCCGCGTGTTTCTCATTTTGCAAACTTGACACGAGCTGAGGTGAACCGAGTCTTGTTTTGCCTGAAACAAGGATGCTGTGGGTTTGGTGCGTTTGTGATTACACTGTGTCTGATATAAAACAGCCTTTGCAGGATGGGGTGGTCTCTCCTTGTGTGGGAAGGGAGCTGGGGGAGGGAAGAGGGTTCCTAGGATACAGATGATATGGGTGAATAACCCTAATGGAAATGCAGACTCAGCCTGATTTCATTCAATCTCCATCCCTTCTTCCTCGCTGTATGCTGCAAAGGTTTGGGGAAACTCTAATGCTGAGCCAAAGGTGCTGGCAGAAATGTATGGGTAAACTTAAAAGGTTGAGTTTGATCCTAATAGGATTTGTGGAACATTTTGAAAAAAAAACCAGTTTAATTTCAGTGCAAGTGGAATAAAAGAGTTGTAAAGCATCCATTTAAAAAAAATCAAACTAAAGCAAACAACCCAGAAAACAATACTTAGAAATTAGGTGAATCTTCAAGATGCTCTACTGGATTCTCCTCCCCCCACTCCCCCATCTCAGTGTTTTCTCAGTGCTTCCTAAATAAAGTATCTAATGTCTGTTTGGTTTGAAGTAACCTGTAACAATTTTCTAGCATGCAGCTGACAAAGGGAAGAACAGACTGACAAATTGACAAGATTCATTTGTCTTTCAGATGACAGGGTATCATATGTTTTGTTTTCTGCCAAGTTGCAAGGTTAGTGTGATGCAGTACTGAAATGAAGTAACTTGTGACATATGGAGAATCTGTGCAGGAGGGATTTTGTTAGAAGACAGAAGACCAGGTAGTAAAGCTATGATTTGTTATGCCAGAAATCTTTATGTTCTTTCCATGCATTGGAATGCTGAAGCTGTCAGAGGGAAAAAGGCTTCAGGAATAAAATGTGATTTAGTGCGTGTTGCTGTATTGACAGTATTGAAGCTGCAGTCACTCATTGCAGCATCGTACAATGCGTAAAAGAATTGCCTGTATGTAAAATAGCCAAGTGTTGTATGCAGTGCCTGCTGATGGCTTTTATAGCTTCACTTAGCACAGCACTGCGGTATCTGCAGCTTGGTTAATGTGAGCCTGGGTGAAATTGTTCATACCCAGGAGCTATTGCATGTAAAGCTTCTCATTATACTGACTTTTGGCATTTTTAAAGCCATTGGCTGGTAATTGGGTAACGCTGGTTTGAGCAGACAAGTTTTTCTTTATGATGCTGTCACCCTATAAGCTCTCAGTTAGAATGTTTAGTCCCTTCCCACAGGGACAGCGGTTGGTGTTCAGCAGAGCTTCACTGCTCTTGTACCTGCAGAGTCTCCCTAAGACCTCAGTCAGCTGTAGTGAGGCCCCAAGAGGTCTGTTCTGTCCAGAGGCATTTCTAGCTGATGTATGTATGGTGTAAGGGAGCTCTGTCCTAGTCCACAGGGAGGGACCAAGGTGTCTGTCAAATACAACTGTCACCAGGTGCTGGAAGAGGATGCTGCAGCCTCAGATGTCAGCTCAAGCTGAAGCAGCCTCTGGGAGGCTAGTTCTGTGCAGGAAGATCAGAATGCTGCCTCAGCTATAAAAGACCTGATCCTTGCATGCACATGTCAAGATCTAGGATATGTTTTATTTTCTGACTGTGTCACTGGTGGTTGGGGTTATATGGGACTTGACTGGTGTCTCATCTTGTGCTCTTTTCTGCCAAATCCTTCTATATTTTTGATTGAGTTGATGTGACCTGCCATGGCCAACTTCTCCCACTTTCATGGGAATGCTGCTGAGATTTTTGAGGACCATTCTACACATTATATCTGCTGTTGCAATTAAGTCTGGCTTTCTTTTCTTTTTTCCCTTGAAAGTTACAGATCTGGTCAAGTATTTTAAAATTTCTGGCTTCTTGCTCTTCTAAGCTGCTCTGGGTGATTAATTCCTTTTTTTCTGCCCTCTACTATGATTTCACTTACTCTATCCATAATTGCACCAACCAACCATACATTTCTTTAAAAATATATCTAAAAAGATACTTTTTATTTTAAAACAATACTATTAAAGGTCTAAAAAAAAGGCATCATGTCCATTTTTGTACCTGAATTGGTTCTGCCTTTTGACGATGTGTCAGATAGGATTTCACAAGTGTTTGACTTCAAAGAGCACACCATTTATGGTTTTAGAAACTTCTCCCTATGGCTGTTTCAGTCTGTAGGTATTGCAAAGAAGCAAATTGGCTTTTTTGGTATTTAAAAAACCTTTTGCTGGCCCTCACTAAATGATAGGAGAAAATGTGAAAGGAATAAAAACCAACACACTCAAACAATATTCCTTTCAGTTAGGAGAATGAGAACGGTCATGACCTTAATTAGGTATGAAGCAACATGACCTTTTGGGGGAGTTTGCATCTATTGCTTTTTTGAATTTTGTTTAAGTAAAGTAGATGTTGATATTTTCCATATGCAGCTGTAGTGAAATCTTTAATTTGTCTACCCATAAATGACTTCAGTTTTTGCTTACTCAGCTTCTGTATGGCACTTGTCACTTTTCTATTAAATCAACCTTTCTAGATGAAAACAGAAATGGGTGAGGAACTCCAGGTTGCATCAGTATCATACAGCCTTCCTCATCTGTACTTTTGCAGTGGTGGGAGGGAGAGGTACCAGGAGGACTTGCTGTCTGTTTCGGGAATGGCTCTGAAGTCCATTGGTCGTGATTGTAAATGGTATGCTAGCTTCACAGATGTTTTATTGAGGACTGTTCAGCTGTTGGGTGCTGTAAGGTCACAGATGTTGGTGTTGTGCTGAGGGAATGCTGCTGCCAAGTATGAACTTCAGTGATCTGAAATGCCTGTGACATATCTGCAGGCTTCATCTTCTTCAGTGTGACAAGTGTCCTGGCTCCTAGGTCATTAAATTGAAACTGCCTTTTCTCAGTGACCAGGCATATTTTTGATCTTAAAAAAACATTGCATAGCTCTCATTGCTCAAAAATATGTCAGCTATGGCCCATGTGTTATGTTGGTCATAGTGATATGCATTTAAAGTAAACAAATGCAAGTTTTACATTTTGCCATAACTGCTGTTAAGGGAGTGACTTTGCTGTGTTTTAAAATTAGAATGGCAGTGGTGAGCTGTGTAAGTAATCAGTATTAAAACAGGAAATTCCTTCAAAGGCTGTCTCAGAGGAATTTGAGAAAGGTTTTCATGGAAATGAAAAGGAAAATGCAGTCAGTTCCAATAAGCAAGCAAATAAATAAACGAAAATACTCAGAGTAGGGAGACCAGCATTCAGCCTTTGTTCTTCACTAAGGACTTGACTAAATGCCCTTACTCAGGACTGCATCAGGGTGTGTCAAGGGCATCAGAGAGCAGCTTTGTGAGCTGTGTTGGTGTGCCCCACCATCAGCACACTGCTGCCTAGTCGTGGGCGAGAGGCATTGGGTGCTTACTGGCCCAGATTGGGAGCTCTGTCATGATGGATTTGCAGGCTCTGGACACATGGGTCAGTTCTAAAGACATCCACATTTACAAGAACAGGAGACCTGGAGAGGGTTTTTCTTTTAGCTGTTTCTTCTGTCAGTAGTTCCTCAGTGCCTGAGGCAGCACTCTCAAGGCTGCTCTGCAGATGCAATTTCTGAGGAGTACTGAGAGAGATTTCTAGTAATCATTATCAGTTGGATTCCAGAAAAGTGTGTGTGTGAATGTAGTTCAATAATAACAATGCCATGTCATCTGAGGGAGTTAATCCACTTCTATCTCTGAAGAAAATTTGTTTCTATTGCGGGAGCCTGTCCAACCTGCACTAGTTTCCTTGGGGAAGGAGGCAGGGATAAATTATTCTCCTTATGCTACTTCCTTTTCCCATAGGGAATAGTCTGGGGATGCTGCTTCAATTTGTCCATTTCTGGACATTTTCTACCCTTCAGTCTCTAGGGTTGCAACAGTTTCTCTTGAAGGGTTTTACAGTCCCAAGTACTCCATGTTCACCTGTCCCGAGTCAGCCTTTCCTCATGAGGTTCTATGCATTTGTATCCACACTTTCTTTTTTCTCCTGTTCCCTGTGAGGTTTGAAGAGTGAGTATTTGGGTGTCTTTTTCCTCACTACAAGGATTGGGTTATTTTTCACTGTCAAGAGATAACAACAACATTAAAATAACAGTTCTTTAGTACATTCTTGCCTCCTTCTTGTCATAGTTTGGGAAATGTGACCATCTGGTCTTGTGGATTTTATTTCATCTTCGTTTGAGGACTTTTGATGCTTTCTCCACACTTAAAGATCAGAATACCTGTGGTTAGACTAGGCTGACTGGCAACTAGTCCCATTCCTTGGTGCCACACAGATCCAACAAATTTAACATCCTTTTCTCAAGTTTCCATGGATACCTGAGTAGAGCACACGCTGTAATCAGAACAGCAGGGCATGCCGTTTACAAAGGCTTTCAGTATTGTCATTATGGAACTGCTGCATTCAAAAATCAACCTTTTGTAGTACCTCTCTTGCTTGCTCAGCTCCTGTTATGATTTTAGCCACAGGAGCACTGGAACTCCTTGGGAGGCCTTGTCACCATGACAGTGTAACCTTCCACTTGGTTTTCTGACTGGTCACTGTTGGTCTCTGTGTGATGTGTATGCTCAGTCATGGCACCTGACTGTAAACCTGATGGGTCCTAGTATAAAAGCCTCTGCAAATGGATTTTGGTTGGTGACTGCATGATTTTGTGATGTACTCTACATATACTAATCATGTACTTTCTTCTGTTCTCATAAGGCATTTTCCTTCAAGCTTTCCTCTAAGCCTGATAGCTGATGCATTTTCAAGACCATCAAATAGAAAGAATAAAGAAATCCAAACTTTTGATTTAGCAGTAAAATATTACTCAGAAGCTAATTCTATAGCCCTAGACTATGGATTTACCGATAAGTTTGCTAATGAATTGTCAAACGTAACATCAATTTTTGCAGTTTTGTCACAACTAATATTCACTTATTTTCCCATCTCTGAACAAAATCAGGTTTAATAGCCTTGAAGAATGTCAAGGGATTTATATTTTAGCATCCCTCATGCTGACTACTGTAAATAATGGCTATTCTAGTTTGGCTGTTCTTTTTGACCCTGTCTCTTGTGTTTTGTTGGTTT
>NW_008656708.1:9190-13155 GCF_000695815.1 Acanthisitta chloris | reverse complement strand
CTGAAGATTGTCAAAATGTAGAGACAAACATTTTCAAGTATTTTTTCCAAGTCATGCTTTAAGAAAAAGGTGTCACTGCATACATCCAGCTTGATGCATTGCAAGATACTTTGTGAATGCTTGAAAGCTAAAAACAAATGCCTCCAAAAGTATTCTTATTCCTGTATGGTGGACACATGGTCTGGAAAAGCTGAACAGTGATTATTGTTCAGTCTTTGAATAATATTCCTTTGAATATCTTGATCTAGAATGGTAAATTTAGGATTGTGTTCTTTTTGGGATACAGTTGCATCTTGAGGTAGTTCTTAAATAGAAACTTGCAATAAAATAGGGTTTTATAACTAATATTTTGATCTTGCTTTTGAAAAAGAAAAAACAACGGACCAGTCCACTCTTAGCTGGGAAATGGTGTTTTTCTCAAGAAAGTGATTAACATCACTAATGGTTCTGTTTTCTGAGTATTGTCCTGGGAATTAGAGCATAATCTTATTAGTGCCATTCCTGACAACCTTGCAGTGAACCAAGTAGAAGAGGTAGATGATGACAGACATGATGATGAAGGAGAAGCAGCAGGAAACCTTATCTAAGAACCTAAGTTCTGTACATCTGTGTTTTCTTTTCTGTTCCTTACGTGTTTCTGGAAGTAATGAGGGAGGAGATGAGAGATATAGGAGGCAAATAGTACAAGGAAGCCTGAAGGAGGCAAGTTCAGAGATGAGCTTGTTGAAGGAAGAGAAGGTTATTTAGTGTGTATTAAAGGTGTCTGTTACAGAACTGTTTTGGTGGAATATTTAGAAAGATCACAGAAAATTGTCTTCTCCCACTCTGAGCTGCCAAATCTGTTGTTACCCCACCTTTATCACAACATGCAGCCTGCTCTTTGCGGCATGTAAACCAGGATCAGTTTTGTTTCTCCTGGCAGTAGCACATGGGTGTGGAAGAGCAGGAATCTAGGAAGAGAGGAATCACTGCAAGGCACTGCTGGTGAGTTCCCCAAACTGAAGGCTCTGGGATGTGAGCAGGCTTTGAGTGAGTTGGAATCACATCAGGACTGGGAGGGAAGAAGGAACTGACTGTAAAACCTGGAAAGCTCTCAGGTCATTCAAGGTGGAGTTGGATTTAAGACCTTACCGTGTAGTTGGTGAAGGGGTTTGAGTTTAAGGCAGCTTAAGGGCAGACTTAGCTATTGATAAAGACCTGGCTGAAGTGTTATAGAGCCAGTGTGATAGTTCTGGTTTAGTTTAGTTGACTAAGCATTAGCAAGGTCAGATCAAATGTAGGTAAAATAGGTTAGCCTACATCCTGTCAAAAAGAGAAGTGAACATAACCCATGTGGCATTTTCAGAAGGTTGCTGCAAGTTCTTACGTGTTTCTTTCATCTTCAAATAAGTTTGCAGAAAATACATAGTGTCTGTTGGCTTCTCTTTGCCAGTGAGATGCAGGAAAATGAATATTGTCCATACAGCGGGTGGTGGGATGAACCTGGGGTTGTTTTTTGATACTCTTAACAATAATGGTAAAAACTTAACTTAGAAAGCTTGATAGCATAGTGGAAAAGTAACTCCTCTAATCAAACTGTAATCATGATAGGAGACGATGTAAAAGCATGAATGGAAAAGGTCAAAGTTGTAATGAAAAGCATGTATTATATTTAGAATCATAGAATCAGCCAGGTTGGAAAAGACCTCTGAGATCATGAAGTCCAACCAAGGACCTAAACTGCACCATGACATCTTACACCATGGCACTAAGTGCCACGTCCAGTCATAGAATCATAGAATCAACCAGGTTGGAAGAGACCTCAAAGATCATCAAGTCCAACCCTACCGTTGTCACTAGACCATGGCACTAAGTGCCACATCCAGTCTCATCTTGAAAACTTCCAGGGGTGGTGTCACAAACTAACCCAAATCCAGGAAAGAAACAGCAAAGAAAACAGAATAACTGGTTAGGTCTCCCCTGAGCCTCCTCTTCTCCAGGCTGAACACCCCCAGCTCCCTCAGCCTCTCCTCATGGCACTTGTGCTCGAGTCCCTTCACCAGCCTCGTTGCTCTTCTCTGGACCTGCTCCAGCACCTCAATGTCCTTCCTGAACTGAGGGGCCCAGAACGGAGCACAAATTTTATACAAAGAATTGGGAGGGTTTTTTTGTTTTTTGTTTTTTTGTTTTTTTTTTTTTGCTTAGGAAATCACTGTTCTCATTGGTATCAGTGCAATGAATACCAGCTCTTTAGGGGACCAGATATTATGAAAGGATATCAGGAAACTTGGATTTGTATCAGAGATTAGCTATGGCTATATTCATAGAAGGGAAGTGTATTGCAGTCTTCAGCAAACCAGCTGGATGCCTACTGGCATTTTAAAACAAAGAACTCTGAGTCCATTGATGGTAATAACAGTAGTGCCATTGGTTTCAGTAGAAACAGAAGGTTCTTCTGATATGAAATATGAGATTTTTTTATTATACATAAGGAGAGTTTTAATGTGGATGGGTTTTATTATTTACTTCTCTCTGTCTTTTTTGTTGTTATGTATTTATTTTCAAAGGCCATCTTTGTATTTACAGTAAAATGCTCTGGGTTGTCAGGTTACATTTGGAAGCTCTGACATTTTGTACTTCATGCAAAGCAAAATCTCAGTGATACGAAAAGCTGAAGAAGGTTTTCTTTATCTTTCTGTATCAGTGCAGCAGTTGCCAGCTAATAGCAATATGGTAAACCCTTCCTTTCCTGTTGTGCAAACATCACTAGGAAGCTTTGCTCATGGCAAAATTATTTTGATGCTCAGAAAGATACACAGTCTTTTGAAGGAAAAACAATGGTTTTAATTCCATTCTTTTCTTGCCTGATGGCTACTCTATCCCCATATTTGATTTGGTACATCATTTTTGGTTTGGTTTTTTTCCTACATTTTAAATCCAGAGATGGTGCCTCAATGGGAAATAAAGAATTTGGCTGAGATTTTGGTACTACCAGCAACCTGACTGAGAGCAGAGCAGTGTATATACATATAGCAACTGTCACTCTCACCACGTGCTGGATCGCTGCAAATTCCAGGAAAAGACCATCAGATATGTGCAAGTGTTTGATCTGTGAAAATGTTCAGCATGTACATGGTAAATTGAGTTAACTTGGATTTATTTGAGCCATAAAGATCAGCTGCAGGAGTGGCATTTTTAGTAGGTCTAATGCATCCCAACTTAGCCCAAGCATCTGGTTCATCAGCCTACAAATATCTGAGAGCTGGGATGATTTGGCATGTGGAACAGTGGGTATGCATTATACAAATCAAAAAGAGTTATTGCAGTTTTCCTTCTGAGACAGGATGGTGTACTGCAGCCATTCTTAGTTGGGAGTTTGGGAGAGCCTGGAAAAGAGTGTGCTAGGACCTCAAACTCAGCCAGAGGCTGAGACCTGCACAATGAATGGAAATAATTGCATTGTATATTATGGGTATAAAAACCCCCAACTTATTGTGAAAGCACTTCTTAAAATGCTAGGTGTATGGTCTGAAATAGGGAATAGTATTTGTCCTGTTGTTGATTCAGAAAACAGTGAGAAGAGTTTAATTAGCAAGTCTGCGGCCTCTGTCAGGACAGAAATGGGAATTAGCTCAAGATATGTTGATGGGGATGTAATATAGACAGCAATGCTCTGGCATGTTGCTGCAGAGAGCTGGTATCATAGTGATGCTGCTTATTTTCTGGTTTGCAAAAAACAACTGTACACCTTTCACTATCACTTGGAAATGAAGTTGGCAAAGGTTTGGAAATTGCAACTTCTCTCCTGGCCAAGCCTTTGCCTTTGTAGGCATGACTCTAAAATAACTGCAGAATGTGCATGATAAGGTCCGTGTTGGGGTTTCTGATGGCAGACTTGGGGCTTGAATCCTTATTTCTACTTTTTTTTTTCTTTTTTTTTTTTTTAAAGTTGTTTCTTTGCCATGTGCTTAACTTGTGACATGAGA
>NW_008656708.1:0-9171 GCF_000695815.1 Acanthisitta chloris | reverse complement strand
TTTCCCTGATCTGACTACCTATCTCTGCTATATGCTGTGGAGCTGCATATCCTGCTCCCAGGTTCCTCCCTTTTACTTGTCTGGTTTGGTTCTTACCCAGAGACCATGCCCACTTTAGCTTGTCTGTGTCACTTGGGTTGCAGGGAACCTTCTGTTGGAGAGAATCCACCACTATAGCATTGCTGCTTCACTGGGAAATGGATAATTTCCATATCCTATGAAGCAGAAAATTTTGCAGATGCCTTGTGTAGCTGAATTATATAGAGTTGTAATATTTGATAAGAAACTGAATTTAATATTAATTGGCTTCAAACTGAAGGAGGGAAAGTCTAGGCTGGATGTGGAAAAAAAAGTTTTTTACTATTAGAGTGGTGAGACACTGGCCCAGGTTGCCCAGGGAGGCTGTGGCTGCCCCAACTCTGGCAGTGTTCAAGGCCAGGCTGGATGAGCCTTGAGCAACCTGATCTAGTGAGGAGGTGTCCGTGCCCAGGGCAGGGGGTTGGGACTAGATGATCTGTAAAGTCCATTCCAACCCCTAAAATCTATGTTTCTATGAATAGAAAAGAGAATATTTTTTGTGGCTGCTGAAAATCTTGCTTGAGTACCCCCTTGGTGGCTTGTGACTGTGAGGTTTAGCAGTCATCTTAAAGCAGGTAACTGATTACCTGGGACTGTAGTGGTCCATGTCTGATTCTCTTTAGTGGTTCACTAAAGCTCATTTATCCAGTCCTGAATAGGAATGTGTGGCAGCAGCTCCCAAATATTCAGAACAGACTGATAGCCTTTCAGCTACCATTAATTGACCTTTCTAATTAAATGATGAACTCGGTCCTGCTCTCTAGGTCTTTTAGAAAGTCAGATTCAGCTGAACATGGAATCAGTGAAATATTCACACTGCATCAGCTAAGGTTTTATAAATGTTCTGGACTTCGCTTTTACTCTGAATTCTGTAACACTTAAAGGTTAATCCTTCATTGCATTTTGTTGAAACCTACAATGTGGCTGATCATTTACTGAAAAACAGAAAAAGCTAAACTGATTAGCCATTGCAGGAAACCACAGCAAATAAACTCTTGCATGTGTTCAGATGAAAAGAAGGAATAATTTAAATTAAATCTACTAAACCAGCAATTGGAGCTAATGTGATAATGGACATGATTCATTATTAATACAGTATGTGCTGATCTCATAATTTCACCAATTCTGTAATTGTTTGGAAATTTGCAAATCAGATAGGAGCCTTTGAATGTTACAAAATACTCTGAAAATGGGAGCCTTCTCTGAATGAAAATGCACAAGGAGTTCTTTGGCAGTTGCTTAGGTTAGGACTGAAGTCAGAAATTGTAATGATGTGTTAAAATTCATTCTATACACATTTAGTGAGATCACCCAAGCCCCTGATACAGACAGAGACTGTTCTTATCATCAGCAAATCTAAGAATTTTTATTCAAGAAGTTTGCATCATATTTAGAAAAAATATTTTAAAACTTGGTGTTATAATTTGAAAACTTAGTTTGAATTCTAAATTAGATTCCTCTATTTAATTTGGTGTGCAAATTGGCAATAATTAAATGTTTGTTTAATGCATACTGTTTAGCTGTATGTTTTTTTTCATCGCATGTAGTTTGAAACAGATATAGCTCCTTAGCAAACATGGGAGATAGAGCTGGAACTTGAGGGATGTGGAACATTACTTGATTATGTTTTTTCATTACAGAAGCCTTAGTAAGTCATTCTGCCTTCAAGAACTGTTCCAAATACCGTGATACTACCCAGCACATCCTTTTAAATTGTTAAGAAGAGGCTAGGCATCCTTTTTCTGTCTCATGATTGCAAATCAGGTTCCTTGCAACCCTTTTCCCATTCTCTGCCTTGGAACGGATGCTTTTGTCTCCTTCAGATCAACCAATCACACAGTGCTGTAGAGATAAGAGATTTTTAAGTATCCTGGAATATCCATACATTTACTGCTCTTCGGAACACAGCTGTAAAAATTACGACACGTGCACATTTTGCTCACCAAGGAAACACTAACTCAACAAAATCTGAAAGCTCCCACATGAGCAAATATATTTTAACATCTTGCAGGTTAGATTGGGTAGATAGTACAGTTTTACAAATGTCCTGATTTAATTTGCTTTGAACACCTGTTTCACTGCTTGTTGAGAAGTCACAGCATTAAACTCAGGGTGGTGGGTTTGCAATCCATTTCCTGTACCTGCCAACCACTCTGATAAAACACTATTTAACTTCCCAGTATTCTGAACTGCACTTGCTCATTTATTAGGTCTCTGATAGTGTCAGGGCCTCTTTTAACAGCAGAGTTAAAATATCACAATTATGGTTGCCCCAATTAGTTAGTAGTCTCATGAAATGAGTTTCAACTGCTCTTTGTGCCAGCTCTGCGAAACCACTATAACAGTACCTTTGGGTTAAATTTTCGTGTGCTACTTTAGAGGTTGTAGCATTGCCTTCCATGATTTTCCGCACTTGATCCAACTCCAGGCTCGTAGCATGTAGGATGCACTGTAGAATTATTTTATGCAGCTGAGTATTTGCAGGAGCAGCAGTGAATATAGTGCAGAATGGTCATTGGTTTAAAAAGATTTTTTTTTCCTTCTGTTCCAAAGATATTGCTAAATCACCAAGAGCTTAACCTTCCAGCAGAGTTGAACAGTTGAAGAAAATTAGAGAAAGTTAGCCCTTCCACAAATCCAGCCTTTATACATAAGTTTTTAAAAGCATTTTGAAACTGAAAGGGACAATTTATTTCAAATATTCTTGTTGAAAATATCCAAGTTCATTTTCTGTTTTAAGCATTATTTTCTGTGAGTGTCTAAGACCTCTCATCTCTGATTAACATTTTTGATTTGTTAGCAAATATTTTTGTACTTGTACAGTGAGTGTCTTTGTATGCATTTCACACCTCTGGATTATCCACAAAAGTTAATTGAGTCAATCACCACCCAAGTTAGCAGTTTCATTGGATGGATATGAATCTTGCATTGGTTATTTAATCACTGCTCTCTGAAATATAAAAAGAATGTGTATACTGTCACACGGGATTTTCTGAGTTGTGTATAGAGCTATAAATAACTTCTCAATGTACACCCAGACTGATGACTGAAGACAGGCTGGCAGATAGATCACAGAATCACAGAATGGTTTGGGTTGGAAAGGACCTTAAATATCATTTAGTTCCAACCCTCTGCCATGGGCAGGGTCACCTCCCACTAGACCAGGTTGCTTAGAGCCCCATCCAACCTGACCTTGAACACTTGGAGATGGAGCATCTACAGCCCAAAAGGCAACCTGTTCCAGTGCATCTTCACCTTGACAGTAAAGAATTTCTTCCTAATACCTAATGGAAGTCTGCCTGCTTTCACTTTAAAGCACTTATCCTTTGTTCTGTCGCTACATGCCCTTGTAAAAATGTCTCTCTCTGACTTTCTTGCAGGTCCCCTTTAGGTACTGGAAGGTGCTCTAAGGTTTCCCTGGAGCTTTCTCTCTCAGCCTGTCTTCATAGCAGAGGTGCTGCAGCCCCTCTGATCATCTCTGTGGCCTCCTCTGGACCTGCTCCAGCAAATCGCTGAACCATGAGTGCGGAAACAGGTAACCCAAAGAATTAGAGACAAAGAGAAACACTGAAAACACGGGGATGGTGATTCAATGTCTCCATTTTTTGTGCTTCAAAATCAGCATCCTAAGTGGACGTATTAAGTCACTATTGTGTTGTCCTGGTCTTCTCAGGGAGCAGTTTCAGGTCCAGTCAGGAATGCAAGGAATATGTTTTGTTACCAATTCTTTTTTTATTTTTTTTTTCCATGGTGAAATACTCTTCTTCAGTTCTACCAAAAAATGACGTGTTGATGGTAGAAAAATTAATGTTTTGAAAAGAGGAAGAAATTGCACAAAGGATGCTGCTAACAGCGTCTGTTCCAAAGGTATCCCAGTGAACCGAGCAGATTGTGTGCTTGTCACATTTGCCTCTGACTTTTTGTACTTGACTGCAGGAAGAGTAACATAATATATTCCTGAAGAACTACTGTAGGCAATGTGAATATTTTGCTTCTGCAAATGCTTCTGAAGATTAGGCTAAACATGCATGTTATAACTTAGCGAAATAAGTGTTGTTACAAGAGCAATATTAAGATTTGGAAGAAGATGTTGGGGTTTTTTTCTGGGGTCAGATTATCCTATAGTTGCCTACAACAGGGTGTTTGAATCTTCCCTGGAAAACAACACATATTTGATTACCAGGAACAGCAGGATCCTTCACTAAGTAATTCTAAGGTCTTGGAGAGCAGCTCCCTGTGTCATAATTCTAAGGTCTTGGAGAGCAGCTCCTGTGTTTGAATAATGCTGTAACTTGTCAGTCATGTCTATGAATTGCATGCAATGTGTAAGTGTGTGATGCATCCAAGTAGGTGATAAAAATATGTTGAAATGCATTATTTAATATTTATTAGGATTATTAATCTTCAGAGACTTACTACCTCATTCTGCTTCACATCTAAGTAGCTTGTATTCTACAGAAGAGAATTCAGTAAACTCAAGGCTTAAATTTGAGCATGGACAGGGTGTGTGGTACCTTTTCTACATTCCATTTTGATAAACTAATGCATTCTTCATACGAGAACATATTAGATATAAATCCATCTAAGTCATCAGTGTGTAATTATTTTAATAAGCCATTTCCTTTTCTATCATCAATGGGGTAAATACAAGAAGGAAAAATACAACTGGTGCATTACAGTATTTGTCCTTTGTTTGATCTGTTTCTTTAAATGAAGTTTTAGTGTTGTGTGCTGGGTAGAAATATTTCTTTGATGATTTGTTAATAATTCTTTCCTTTTTCCCAGCTGGATTCTGTCCCACAGTAGTATTAACAGCTGCAAGATGTTTTAGTGCAGAGTGTAGTGAAGAATAAAAACAGACAGTATTGGGAAAGTTTCAGAATAAAGGTTCAGGATGGACTAATTGCAATTTATTCTTCCTGCTTTGCCCAATTGCTGTCAACTCCTCTTTTTCTCTTAAAATGAGTCTGTCTTTTTTTGATCTCACAAGTTGTGTTTAGTTTCTGCATTCATACATTTAAATCTTGGGCCATGAATGTGAGTGAGTAGTGCTCAAGCTGCTTGTATCAACTAGGACTGAATATATTTGGGAAGACTTTTAAAATTGTACATGGCAATGCAGTAGGCAGAAGAATGGAAGTCAGTCATGAAGGTCAGACAAACATATTAAAACTGAAACTACAGTTGTGCCTTAGCATGTTGTAGGGGCAAAATATGTATTTCAGATGGTGGCTGTGAAATTTGCTTTCTTTTTTCAGCAGTTTTGTTACAACTGGGAAATAGAAGTTGTCCTACCCTACTCATTCTGCTTCCTGACACTGAGTGTGTTTGTTTCCTTTTAGATGCAGTTTCCACATCTGCTTACTCCTCACCAGCCAAAAGCTTGGGAGATCCTGGAATAACTCCACTGTCTCCATCACATATTGTGGTAAGAAATGCACTCTTAGTGCATATACTCTATGTTGACATTACTTTCTCCTGCCTTTTTAGCGGGACATAATTTCTTTAGAAAGTTGTCATTTCCTCACATGGTGATCCCATTTATGCTGGACATAGCATTAAGTAAAATTTTGGTCACAGTGAGGTTGGTTACAGAGCTGTTCATTGAATTGGGTTTTGTGGATTTTCACTTGCTGAACTGATGGAATTGCTCCTGCATATTTTTATATCAAACACAGGGCTTCTTGATCCTCAGGGTTGCCAAGTTTTGTCCCTGTCTTTATCACTGATTTGTTTAAGCAAGATCTAAAATGTCTTGTTCTGTTCAGAAAAAAAAGGATATATATTATACTCAACAGTAAAATCCAAATTCCCAGAGAAAAGAATCTCCTCATACATAAATATATTTAGAAAGAGAAAGAAGCTCAAAATAGAACTGGTTTAGTTTCTTAAGGAAAACAGGCACTTCTGTAAGATTTTAGAAGGAAGCAAATGTCCCATACAGGTAGTGTGTTTTAATCTCTTATACTTCATGCTGATTTTGTTGATAAACTCCCATCAAAACTGACTCCCATCTGTTTTTAAGATCATCTGTATTATTTGTAACACAGTGTATGCACAGTGTGTTTAATGATATGACAGAGGTTCATCTTTAGAACACGTTAACCTTGTCAGACTTCTGCCTTAGCTTTCTAAATCAAGTTCAGAGTGGCGCAAAAACCCATCTTAAGGATTTCCAGAGTTCTCACTCATATTTTTTTGCCTTTATTCCTCTTTCTCCATATACTCTAGAACTTCCCATTTACTTCTGTCATACTGATGAATTTATGTCCTATTTCAGTTAGATTTGCTCCTTAAACTCTTTGAGGAAGACATGTAAATAACATAGTGTTGAAAAGCTTTATTAGGAGAATTAAAAAAAATCTTTCATAATTTGAGACCAAAAGTTACTGCTTTTGTTTCTCCATTTTAAGGAGCGGGCCTATGGGATGATCTTGGAAAATGTAGGAGTAGGATAGAAATGTGCTGGATGTAGTAGGCATGGAGATAACAGAGAAATGTGAGGAAGATGATGGAACATGATGGGTAGTTAACATTCCCACATTGCCCTTGACACTGCTTTTCAGGGATTGCAGGATTACAGGTAAAAGGCACGGAGAAGGATTCAAGTTCACCATAAGCAGCTGAACAGCTTTCCACATGCTAGCACAGGCAGGAGGAAAGAAGTCATGGAGTGCTTGCAAAATAAGCGTTATGTAAATTCTTCATAAATAAATAATTGCCATGGGATATAAAGCTGATTGCTGTATTTTGGTTTGTTCTGTCTCCATTATTTCTGAAGAGTTGACCTCATGTTCAAGGTTATGACATAGTTAAATCCTAAAACCACCAAATAAGTCCCAAATGTACCACATTGATGGATATAAACATATTCTTCAGTTGATCAATTTAAGCAAAAAACCAAAACCAAAACAGCCCCAGAAGCATAAGTTTTAATAATACAGCATAAGAATTGCTCCAAAAATGAGTATGAAGGAAATGCTTGATCAGAAGGTTATGTATAAAAGCCTCTAGCAAATATGTTGAATCATATATTGAATTTCCACTTCCATTGGAATGTGCATCTTTCTGGTATCAACTTTGGTCACAAATACAACTTTAGGGAAGTCCTTATTTTCACTGAAGAGATATGCATGTCTCACAGAGCAGAAATACCGACAGGTTACAGTTACTCTGATCAGTGACTCAGTGGCTGTTTTGCTTCTGCTATTTTAACAGAAGGACTCTGATGCAGATGATGCTGTAGAACAGTTATTTCTTGTGGTTGTGGCTATTGATTTTGGCACAACATCCAGTGGCTACGCCTACAGCTTCACCAAGGAACCAGAATGTATTCATGTAATGAGGTAAGGGCTGCAATGCAGCATTTGGTTTTCGATCGTGATAGCATGGGTTGTCTGCAGTAGCCAGAGATGTTTTCTGCAGGAGCCTGAACTGTTTAGATTTGTCTGGTGTTACTATAGTGTGCATATTTTTCATGGTTATAAGTCTTTGCTGCATCTTACTGTATTCTAATTTGCTTTTATAATCGATGTGAACATGTCCTCTCTCTTATTTTGCTGGGTTTACAAGATGACACAAGTAAAGGAGGGATCAGCATTTAGAGTTGTTCAGGGAGCAGAGTTAATTATTAAGTCAGGATTTCCTTTTCTTGGAGACTGAGAGAAACTTCACATTTACCAAGGGTCATGGCATTTGCCAGGAGCTGCCCATCCCCTGAAATCATGCTTGTGTATGGTTGTGTGTGCAGTGCTCAGTTACTTGCATGCAGAAACTCAGAAGTTCATTTGCCTGACTTAAGCTTTGCAGCATTAAATTCTAATCAGATCTCTAGTACTGAACTAGTGACACTGGGACACAAGCAATCAAAAGGCATGAATGTGAAAATGAATATTTGGTATGAAATCAAGTTTGTGTTATATGCAGGTAAGGGACAGACTGTAGCTGCTATTACCTAGGGGAGGGGGTTTGTTTTTTTATTTCTTGATTAAATCAACGCAATATAAATCTATGTGATTGCAAATGCACAAGCTATTATAGTAGGAAGGATTGCCCTAAAAACCATCGTTAGAGTATTTTATAGTCTACTTTAAAAGTTCTTTTTATAACTAAAACCCTATACAATTCCTGTTTAAGTATATTTAAAATTAGTATATTGTTACAAGACCAAGATAAAGATAATTTCAGATGTAAACAAAGTGCGTGTGAAAAGCTTTGCCATGGAAGTTCTTCTTAACAATGCTGCTGTTGTAGCACGGTGTAATGTTCTGTAATACTGAGAACAAAAGGTCAAAAAGACTAATCTGCTGCAGTCCAGTGTGATATATGGCATTTTTTCCAAGCAAAGATGGTAGCTGAATGCAGCTCCCTAAATCTCAGCAGACAGTATTGATTATGCAGTCAGCCTGCATAGTTGGTTTGTATATGGTTGCAAAGTATTTTAAAGAGCTAATGGAAGTGAGTGACTTGAAATACTGTCTGAAGGGAGATGAATTTCAGAATGGGGTTATGCCATCCAGTTGCAAAGATACCTACCATCTGCAGTACGGACAAGTCATGCTTCAAAGTGTTTTATGCATTTCAATCATGTACAGTTCTCTGACCAGCAGAGGAAGGTGCATGAGGTTAGAAGTCAAGGGACAAGCTGTGTGTTGCTGTCTCAGACAGGTTACAAGGCTGTCAAGTCAGAACCCATGCTTAGCAATTCCTATTCTCTTTTGAGAGCAAGTAATTAAATAAATTTCTTAAAGTTGGATGTAATGGTGCTCTAGCTATTCTGACCAGACTAAGAAAGGCAAAGGTGGAGGCTGGGAGAATGAAACGCCTAAACCTGCTGTAGAGGAGGATCAGGTTTGAGACCATCTAAGGAACCTGAATGTGCATAACGTCTGTGGGTCCTGATGAGATTTATTTTCAGGTCCTGAAGGAACTGGCAGATATAGTTGCTAAGACACTATCATTTTCGAGAAATCGTGGCAGTCAGGTGAAGTCCCTGAGGACTGGAAAAAGGGAAATAAACCCCCCATTTTTAAAAAGGGGAAAGCAGAAGAACCCGTGAACTATTGGCCAGTCAGTCTCCCCTCTGTGCCTGGC
>NW_008656707.1:0-3823 GCF_000695815.1 Acanthisitta chloris | reverse complement strand
AGAGCTTGAGTCTGTGCCCTCTTGAATGTAGTTTTTACCTTGGCTTAATTTTCTCTTCTTTGGTGAAGCTTTAAAAAAAATAAAAATCTCTTTTATTCATATATCTCTAGATATTTTTACACTTGCTGGATGATTTCAAAACCAACAGATTTTATTTGTTTAAGGATACCTTTTCTGGACAACTTATTTTATGGCCTGAATTAGCAAAATAACTTCTTGAAAAAATAAAATTGTACATCAGAATAAAAATTTTGATGTGCAATTAACATTTACACAATACAAACGCTGTTGCAGGTTATAAGTGAGGGTATAAGGCACGATTTTTACTAATCCAGCTGGTCTAGAGAGAAAACAAGAACTTCCAACCTCCTTGAAATAGATCTCTTTATAGCAAAATAGCTCAGATTTTCTTCAACCAAGATAAACACTGTTCAATGAACAGAATTCATCAAGAGAGGGGAAAACAAACAGACGAGAACTCCAGATCTAATCAGACTTGTTAAATCTGGCCCTTAAACCATCTTGTTTTTCAGTGCTTTTTGCTTCTTGCTTTCTTTGTTTCTTTTTTATTTTGTGTCCCTTATTCTCTCTGCTCAGTGTAAATCTATTGTTTTTGTATGTTTCTGCACCGAAAGAACTTGAGATTCTTATACAGGATGGACTATACATAAGAGTATTTGCTGTATACACAACAGATTTACACGTTTTCTGTTAATGCTCTTGTACCAAATTTAGCAATCTCCATATGAGCAAGAGGAATATACACTGTATTCTAGTACCTGATCACAGATACAGTTCACTTCAAACAGGCAGTGGGCTATGAAAAATAGAGCAAGGCACACAAAACAAAACAGTAAGGAACATAGTAAGAAGGAAGTTTTAACTCTGAGGGTGGTGAGACACTGGCACAGGTTGCCCAGGGAGGCAATAGATGCCCCAACCCTGGCAATGTTCAAAGTCTGGTAGGATAAAGCCTTGAGCAACCTGATCTAGTGAGGAGGTGTCCTATCCCAGGGCAGGGGGTTGGGACTAGATGATGTCTAAGGTCCATTCCAACCCCTAAATTCTATGATTCTATGATATGGAGGGAAAGAAAGAAAAAGGTAAAGCAAAACCACTAAATAATGAACAGAAAATGTTGTCTAAAAAACACCTTTTCAAACAGTATATTTTTAACTACAAAGGATTGAAAATGGTGAATTTCTTTGTGAAAACTACTGGTTTTTCTATAGACTTCACCCAAATGTTGTACTGTCCAGAGTACTGGGCAGAGAATGGGACAATTTGTTTCTGCCCATTTTGTTTCATGGAATACAGGAAAGACAAAATGGGCTTGGTCATTTTGCTTCTTTTACCCTTATTGTCCCACAGGGTAGAAGTTTGGGGCATATAAAGCTACTCCACTACACCAGATGCTCCTTCTTTCCAAAGTCACTTCTCAATTCTGCCCTTGCTCAAGCAGTTTCATCATCAGGAAGCCAAGACTGAGCTCAAGCTCTGTGAAGAGCTGCAACTGCATTACCTTCCCTAGAGGGCTGATATGAGCTTTCCAACTTTGCCCACAAAGCTTTCAACAGTTATACAGCTATGAAATATTTTCACGAAGAATAGTTTCAACCTATTACCTGACCTGGAATACTTGGGGAGATTTTGCATAGCATAGTTGGTTATCTGACCAAGAGAGATGTTGTGCAGCATACCAATAATTAACACAATCAATGAATTATTGCTTTGTGCCAAGATAACACAGAGGGATGTTTATCTTCCATACCACATCTGGGCTGATAAGCCTAATTGATACAAAACACATCTATTTTTTCCTTTTTTTTTCCTCTCCAGTAAATTTTCATGCTTGTGAGCTGTGCTTTTCAAACTCACTCATATCACTAACTCTCCTTGGAGTTCTTTGGAGACTGAATGGCATTTCTAACTTAGTAATTTTAGGGAGTAATTTGACAAAAACTGAATGGCATTTCTAACTTAGTAATTTGGGGGGAGTAATTTGACAAAATCTCAAGTTTCTCAATTAAACAATCAACCAACCAAACAAAACAAGCAAGAAAAAGATTACATCAGTGAGAAAGAAAAATCTTAAATGCTCACTTGACAAGCTACAAAAATTACCCTCGAAGCTCCAACAGTTCCATGTCCTTCTTAGGTTGAGGACACCAGAATTGCACACAGTATTCCAGGTGGGTCTCACCAGAGCAGAGGGCATCTGAGAATGTTATGTAGAGAAAATTCTCCTAGATGAAAGAAATATCACATCTATTGCCATTTTCCTATCCATCAGGCTTCTTACCTTCTATATTCCTCACATTTCAGTTTGTTCACTGCCTTCCTTGGGCTCTTGAGAATCAACATAATTATCTCATACTAAGAGTTTTAGCTGTTTATCACTTTAGAAAGAATATGTGTGTCTATATACACATACATGCACGGATGTTTATCACTTTAGAAAGAATATGTGTATTTATATACACACACATGCACGGGTATATATTTCCAGCTGGCCTTGAAGAAGTATCTTCTACTAATCTTGAAGATATCCATAAGATTTAAGGCCATTTATATGGTAGTTTATGGCAACCAGTTTTCCAAATTCTGCATTCATGTTAGTACTTTAATAATAAATTGCATGGTTCTTGGGCTGAATTTATGTTTTCACAATGCTTTTATCTTATTTATATACTTCTTCCACTGCTGGAAAGGAAAATTGTCTTGACAGCTCTTTCTCCTACATGGAGACTGATTTTCATCTTAAGACACAACTAGGAGACTCAGCATTGCTGTTCCTATTGATCATTTTCTCATTTGTAACAGATTCTCTCACACTAATACACTGGCAAAAAAAAAAAAAAAAAAAGACAAAAAAAGACAAATATTTTTACTTGTTTTAAAAAAATAAAAGTAAAACATGTCTCTTACATCTAGCAATGGAGACAAAACAAAACTTAATTCTTTGGATGCAAGTTCCTAATATAAAACTATATAGGCTTGGATAGAAATAGCTCTAAAAGCCTCTCTAAGTCTCTCAGCTTTTTTCACTCTATTTCAGTTTTATCAGCACATATTTTGTGCCCCTTACCTTTCATCTGTCTTAACTTTATCATTAGCCTTTGGCCACATGAAGCTTATGTTCCTGAAACTAAGTATAGGTGATTTCTGGGGAGCTGAGAATTAATTCTCTTTTTATGCAGCTGCTTTGCAACACAAAGTAGCCTCCAACAGGTTTGACATTCTCCACTGGAGTTAGCTCCTTTGCCAGGCTTTATGTGAGAGAAAGAGAGGACTTAATCCCCAGAGCTTCCCATTCAAGCAGCCATTCAAATTGGATTCCTCTAGCCATTCCACCTTGGGTTTTAGTTTGGCCCTTCTGCCTGGGTAACCTTTTCAGTCGAGAGTCTCATACTGAGGAGTTGAGTTTGCTTAGCATTTTTTTTTCTTACGACATTTTTAACTCTCTTTATGATCATGGGAGTAGCACCTGAAGACACACCAAGTTAGCTGGTGATCTCTTTTAGCTGTTAGGCATGACAAAACCCAACTGAGCTGTGCCTTATGGAATATTCACCCCACACTGCACAGACAATTGAAGCTATGCCCTGTCACTGAGTGACTGAACAAAACACAGCAAGGCAGTGCATAGCACAGAGGTCTGGGACTTGTCATAAAGGCTTAGCTTTCCTTGTCTGGGGACATTATTTTGTGAAAATGACTAAGAAAATATGTCTCTCTCTCAGAGCTGGAATAAGCATACTAGGGATAAACAGGTAAGTTAGGGAAACAATGAAAAAAATGCTTTTCCTTTGTTTGTAAAGGT
>NW_008656706.1:0-11654 GCF_000695815.1 Acanthisitta chloris | reverse complement strand
GCCCCGCCTCCTCACGCATCTCCACCGCCCCCTCAGGGCGCCCCGCGCCTCCGGCCGCTCGGGAGCAGCCCCGCGCTTCCCCTGCCCTCCTCCAGCCAGCTCCTGGGGGGAATAGAACTGGTTTTCTCGCACCCTGGGGTCGCAAAAATTTGGGGAAACCTGAGAGCAACAAGTAGTTGTCAGCCGAGAGGAGCAAAGAGTGGCTGTGGGTGCCCAGAGAGGCCCTCGCCCACCGGGTGAGGCAGTGCTGCCTGCGGGGCCGGGAGGTCTGGGCTGTGCGGGGCTAAGCTGGCACATCACCTGAGCAGGGAGAATGCCAGAGAGTGAGCAAAGGTACACTGTAACAGCCTTGTCTGAAACCGTAATAACAAAGTTGTGCTAAAACAGCTGTACTAAAAATCCATAAATAGGGTGGGTTAGTCTGAGCTTTGTAGCCACAAACCTTTCTACAAGCCAGAGCCAAACTCCTCCAGGCGCTGCGCAGTCTGGGAGTGCAGAGAACATACCTTCATTTTAGGGTGAACATGTGGGAAATCACATGTCACTAACAACAGATGAGTGTAGCAGCACCTGCACTGGCAGGGAACCAGTGTCTTGTGTCATCTTTGAACTCATCCAGCCTGGCCTCTCATGCCCCAGGTGACCTACTTCTGTCATCATCAGTGAGGAACTCTCCCCTTTCCAAAGCAAACACAGATTCAGGCTCACGTCTTTGGACTGTGCCCCAAGCAGATCACCAAACACTCAGGTACCGAACACCTCCTCAGCAGGGCTCGGGCAAGTCTGAGCCCGTTATCAGGCACACTCACACCCTCCTCCCAGTGCTGAACTGGATGCTCCAAGGAAAGCCAATCATCTCAACAGCAGCCTCAGCCTGTGCATGTCCCAGAATTGGTGTAGGGTATGCCCTAAGAGAAATCAGACAAGTGCCTGACAGATAAAGTGGCATTCAGGCAAGTATCTGCATATGAATGGGTAGATTTACATGGAGAAACAATGTCTGTTATAAAACCAACTGATACTGTTTGAAAGAAAAGATCCAAACGTGCTTTTGGATAATTCAAGAGGAACAACAACCCTCTTCTGTTTCTGGATTGACCCTTGGGACACCCAACGTTTCTCTCCCATTCCTTTCACTCAGCCTTGCCTAGCACAAGTTGAGAGGCTTGTCCAAATTTAAGCTCTGGGGTGACAGCCAAGCAAGGAAAACCTGCCTAAGTTACAGCAGAGTAAGAGTAATTCTGAGAATTCAGAGTAATTCTGCTAGAGTGTACAAACCATGTCAGACAGAGCCCCAAAAACTGATGGTTGAGGGGTTTTGGGGTGGTTTATTTCAGAATTGTATTGGTTAGTCTAATAAATGATACAGTTTAATTTCTCCCTATAAACATCTTAGTACATGTTACTGCCATTAGCCTGAACTCTGGTTTTCTGCAGTCTCCGTCTCAGCTTTATGTACAGCAGAGGCTACAAGAAGCATCTTCCTAAAGTCTGGTTTAACACGGGTTTTCTTTGTATTTTTGTAGCACATCACTTCTGGGCTTTTTTTGCAAGACATCAAAACTCAAACATTAAATTCTAAGTAACATGCCATTTCAATAACTTGGAAATGTAAAAAAATGCCCTTTTGAAATTTACAACAGGACATTAACATACTCAATTTGTGATACTATGATTTCAGCACTGACTCATTTTCTCCATGGAAAGGCCACTGATTGTCCAGAACAGGAGCTACAACACAGTCAATTCCCAAATCCATACAAAGATGACCTGCTATGAAGAGGTCTGAAACACAGAACTTGTGTTTCTGGGTTTGTTACCCAGAGGCATCCATCTGCTAAGGTGAGGTCTATGTGCATTTTCGATGGGATCAATGGTTATCTTCAATATTCCAGCTGGGTATCTAGCAGTTCACTCAGAACAATCTAAAGTTCAGGTATTCAGTTACTTAAAAACAGGCGAACATAAACCCCAACCTGTTTGTTTATAACCATTCAGTTCTGATGTTAGATACATTTCTCCAGACTTAATATTTTATGGTCAAATCCCACTACAAACTACCAATGGAAGAGAGCTCTTCTGAAAGCAAAGAATTGATTTTCCATTGCAGGGAATAACCTGCATTTGGATCATCTGAGTGCAATGGAACACTTTGTATGTCAAAACTGTTAAAAACACATTAATATTTTATCTCATTACTCTATCTCAATACTGAGTTCAGGTAACAAAGACCTTTGACTTCTGCTGCCTTTGAAATTAACATTCAGTCCAAAATGTACATACTTTGAAAATATTTTGCCTCTCAGCTGATGACATTGATCCACATTTGTGGTTTGAATTTTATATACGTTTACAGTATTTGAGTTGCATCTTTCTTTATCATAAATGCTTTTATAGGCCAAAGATAATCCATACACCACAATATTGAACTACTTTGAAAAAAACCAAAGCCATGCTTGTTCTCAAAGGAGGAAACTCTGTGGAAAAAGGGGGTTTGTTTCAGAATTCCAAAGGGTTATCATAATAATCTTTAGCTTAAGAAAATATATTAACTATACTTGTGGTTAAGTGACAAAAGCTAGGACATCAAGTGACATCAAAGAATGCTTTGTCTCACTCAATACAGGATACACTTCTGCTACAGAGGTTTTAAATCAAACTGGATAAATTATCTTCACTGGTCTTCCTTTAAACCAAAGGAATCTCAAGTCATTTTAACCGCAATTAAACAAAAAATGAGTGCAAATGGCAGAAACAGATTTTTGTCCTATTGTCTTTGGTTCTACTGAGTCATACAATAGAAAATGTTATGAACCACTCACAATGTCACAGTGACAGGTAAATGGAAAACTGCATACAACAGGGAATTAGTAGAAAAAAATATTGCTAATGAGTCATTGCTATGACTAAGAGAAGTAAACTCCTGTTGGTAGCCTAGAAATCTCAATTCCTCTACTATCATGGCAATGAATCACTAATGAGACTAATGCCAGAGATGCAGTTAAGAGACCAAGATCTAACACTCTTCTTGTCTCTACTGTTATGTCCAAATACATGCTAGACCCTGGCACCCAATACTAGACTTCAAACACCATGATAACAAGATGCAAAAACGGTACAAAGATGAAGCCTTAAATTTTGTAAGCAAGAACTTCAGCCTGATGAAAGTCACCCCAGACTGACAGCTCTGCATTGCATTGCAACTGGACTCACCAGACCCTTCCTGCTCCTTTTCATTCTCAGTTCTCCAAAGTCACAGGTGCTGTTTTCCTCAACTTTTCTTCTTTCCCTTAAAAGCAACATATCTTCTGTTTGGATACATATGCTTTCTGCATTGCCTGCTGCCAAGCCACCTCCTGCAGCTGTCTCAAACCCTGCAGCTCTGCTTGTCCCTGCAGGATGACAGCAAGGTGTGACCATCACCCAGGCACAGAGCAGATGCCAACCAGAAATTCTCCACTCAAGTGGCTCATTTTCAGGGCAACCTGCAGACAAAATTTAGCACTGCTCTCCAAGGTGGGGCTGTGCTCCCGAGGCACTAACACCTGCCCTGGGCCAGCTCCCCTCTTCTCCCCTGCACAGATCCCTGTCTCCCAGGGAAGCTGCTGAGACCTCCAGCTCTCACAAAGGAAAGCTCTGAGAAGATATCAAAACATGTTTTTCCTAATTTCTGCAACTAGTATAACAATTTACAAGCAATTTCTTTTGGAAATACCTCTGTCTTGCTGAGCAAACCTGCATAGTACGAAGAGCAACTGTAGAGGAGGTGGAAAGTCACACTCACTTTGTGCATATGCATTTGAATGAAGTGGTAAACACTTGTCTGAATCACCAGCACTCAGATGTCATCTTTCTCTCTCTATTTTCAGCTTGAGGGGGAGGAGAGCTGCCAGAACAGAAACCCGGAGGTGCTGAGCTCCAGTCAACTGCTGTCACGCTGTTCCCAGATTAATTATCCACCAGTGATCCCATGGTTAACACAGTAATTGTGGATATTTCTGCTAACAGCTCAACCCATCGCAGTGTTACAGAAGTAAGATCTTTCCTGGGATGACATATTTGGGCTTTTCTTCTTTAAATACTTTGAGATTATCATTCTCCATATGTGTATGAAGTAGCATGTGCTATATGCTCTTTGATAGTGCCTAAAACATCACCACGACCAGGGGAAGTTGCTGTTCTGACTCGGCATTTAACTGAGCAGTACCCAGGCACTCCCATCTCTACACGTCTCATTTTCACACAAGATGCTCCTTATAGTATTTCTCTCTTATTTCATTAGGAAAATAGCCATTATTGGTTTGAATTACTTCTGAGGTTTTTTTAATGTTCAAATACTTTTGAGTACACAGATTTCCATTGTGTTATCCTTGGCCCACAGACTGGTTTCCACTGATCTTGCAAGTGTTGTCACTGGGAATTAATTACTGATAAGGCCAAACTACACTTAATAGCACTCCATCCAAGAAGTGTCCACACATCAAGTCTGGCTGGCATTGAAAGTAACCCCACAAGAAAAATGCTAATAAAGAACAGGATGACCAACAAAGATGTAGGGTTTTGTACAGGCTCTAAAAGGATACTTACTAGTGGCAAGACTATTACCTCTGCCAAACAAAGGGAAAGGCAAATATCCTCCTGTTATTATATAGCTACTTTTTGTAAATGTTATTTTTTAAAAAAGGCAACTTCAGATAATTCCTAAAGCACTAAAACAATTCTAGTTATGTGCAGCATAGCAGGTCTCCAGCAATTCCTTTGTAGTAAGCACTGAGGTCTCCTGTCTTGCTTTTGCAGAGACAGCCATTTCAGGCCCCAGTGTTAGTGTTGCTGTCCACAAGTAATCCTTGTCAGAGGATTTCAGCTATGCCATTGGCACAAGAACCTGTGAGCCTCTTGGACACAGGTACTTCGTCATCTTTCTCACCTGTACATACATAGCAGGAGAGATGGTTCTAATTGTTCAAAGCAATTTGAAATAGAATGAGAGAATTTTGTTCCAGTTGGAAACAGATTGCTTACACACAGCTTTTTAAACAACACATTTCAAAATGCCTCTTCTTGTCTCAGAGCAAGGAGGAATCAGGCTTGGTCTCTCCTGGGAAATGATTATCACAGCCCTTGGAACAAGTGGCCTTTTGAAGTACTAATACAGAGCAGGCAAATTAAACACTCAAGGGTATTTTTGATAGAGAAAGGAGATGAGCAAGTCCTAATCAGCTCATTTATAATGTAGTATCAGTTATAGCGTTGTGCTTTCCCATCCAGACTAGAAACCAAAGAGGAATATTTGTGCAAAGGTAGCACAATAGATCTCTAAAAGTAAATGTGTTGAGAAGCACATATTTGCAGCAATGGGCAGGTCAGATAGCTGAGGGAAGTTGCAGGAACCACCTGATTCCCACTAGCCACTCTTCTCCACAGTGCTCTGAAAACCTGAGGCTACAGATGGACTCAGCCCCAGCAGCAGCCAGGGAATGTCCTGCTCAGTTTAGACATCACAAACATCCACTACCAACAAGTTAGTATGTGGACATAAGGCTACGAGCCCCTGAAGAAATAAAAATGTATTTTCAGCTTCTTCTTTTTCCTACCTTTAAGACAGATGAAGGCTTTAAAAACAAGTTTAGATTATTTGGTATAATCTTTACACTACTTTTTAAAATATGCATAGGTGGGTTAAAATGGAACCTTCTCACAAGCCCCTGAGGCTTGTTTCCATCCTTGGGCCAATTTTTGAAGCACAATTTTAGCATTTGTGTCAAAACCCCCCTACATATACAACAGTGCATGCTTCAGAACAGAACCATACTGCTCGCATGGTAATAACTGTCAGCTTGAGACCTACTGCAAATTTTATTCCTATAGGCATCATCTAATTAAGTAGTGTGGATAGGCAAAGTTCCAATGATACATAACTTAGCACAATCCCTGTAAAAGCAGTTTACTTAAAAGGAAGTTGACAGCAGAGAAAAGATGAGCCACAGGGACAAAAATGGACCTTTTTAATGATTTCAGAGCTGAGGTATTGCCAGATATAGAAAATGGGTAGGCAGGCCCAGGAAGAACAGACTCAGGAGGAGGCAAGACAAAGCCGTTGGAGAATAGATATGCAAATGTTCCAACACATCTCAAGTATTTACATGACTAGTAGGATATCTCCTCCGTATCCAGAGCACAGAGCAGAAATGTTAGGACCTATCAGGAACCATAATCACTTGGTTAGATGTTCTGCATTATTTCAAGGTGGTATTTTATTTGGGGGTTTCAAACACTGTAATCTGCATCAAATGGCTGTATTTTTAGCACTGAATGTTTTCTAAACAAATTTATCCAAATCCTCAGTTCACTTCTGATTTAACTGATCTGCCATTGCTTGGTTTATATTTCACCCTTCTCTCTAACAAGTTGAGCAGGAAAAGCCAAAGAGACTAAAAGACTTCAATTTCATCAGGTAATGTTAACTATGACCTCTTGTCACAAACTAGAGAGCTCTGTATTTTAAGTCAACCTTAATGCACATTTGCCATATAAAGAAAAAACCTCCAGAAGTAATTTTAATATAAAATGTTTTTATTGTTTTTGAAAACATTTAAAAAACAATTTTTGAGCACTTTCAATAAAAAAAATAACTGAAATGCTACTGCAATATTCAACTACTGTAGTTTCAGCAGTACAACAGACAACAAAACACTGGGGGAGAGGGGAGAAACTGGATTTCCTGCACTAAATGAAAATGTGGAACAGGGATTTTTCTTTCCTTACGGTGCAGTAAATAAAGCACAGTATAGTACAAGACTATTATATGAACCTCAGATGCACTGCACAAGAAACGCTTTTCCTTCTTTTCAGTTCAGAAGTCAGTGCTTATTGCAATTATTTGCAAATTATTTACTTCATGAATTCTTATCATGATCAAATGATGCAAAAATGTTTTTCAACACCAGAACAATAAAAAATAATCCAAGAAATGAACATATTCAACAATAACTAAGCTGAATTAGTTAACATAAAAAAAGTAAATAACTTGTGAATAACTATGCTCACCTGGTTAACACCGAACCAGCTTCAATACAGCAAAAGAATAAAAAAAATAAAAGTGGTTACAGGAATATATCTAGTACTGTACAAGATTAAGTCATTAACACTCATGCACGTTTTGTGATCATGTATTAACATGGTGAAGCAAACTAAACTTAACTTTTCCTGCTGCAGTATTCTCAGGTAAGAGAATAAAAAATAGAAATATCTCATTGAGATCAATGCACATTGCTACATAAGACAATTTCACCTGTCACTTTTAATGACATTTTGCCTTTTAATAATGAAACACATTAAAAAGTTTTTTTTCATTTTGCCTTTTTTTTTAATCTGTGGGCCGTATTTGTTGCATTTATCCTAAGGAATGTGCCTGCCACAGGTTCAACAGAATTTTAGTGCAATATATGAACCCAGAAAAGTTTGCTGGACTAACCAAGCAACCAAATTTAAAGTGTTTGCTGCAATACTGTACACAGGGTACAAATTCACTAGTTTGTATACTTTAGCAAAAACTGCTATCAAAATAATTTATTTCTCATGTTAGTAGGAAGCCAATAATGTAAACAAGGGGTCAGAACTGTCTCAAATTCTTAGTTTCGGAGTATCTGACAAAGACAGGCTTCCGTTTGTTAGAATCAAAGAATTTTCCTTTGGGTATTGCATACTTTGGTGTGCAGTAGTGCTCTGTCTCAATGTATCGTAAAGAACTAACTAGCACTAAGTACAGGGACCTAAGGTTAATTGTAACACCAACACACAAACATCTCTAACATGATACATACCAATGTACAAAGCTGTGCCTGTGCCTTGGATTTTACTGGAAACAATTCTTATCGAATTTAATACTTCTTAAATATATATTTGCTTTAAATCCACTGATTATAGAATATTTCTGCTGATTAAATCCCATGTTAGGCCCAATGTAATTCTTGTATTTAAAAATAGTTTTAAACGCACATTTAAAAACCTTTGGTGATGGCTGCATAATTTAGAACGCATCAGCTTTAAATCTACTCTCGCTTTGCTGACAGATCTTATTAAAAAACTAGTAGTTAGGCAAAACCTTACTTCCCCCAAGCCCACCTCAGTCGGTGTCAGCGGAGCGGAGGTGAGGCCAAGGCTCCCCACAGCACTGGCTCGTGTCCTCTGCCCTCCATCAGAGGAGGTTTCACCTATTCACAGTAGTGCTGGCACTTCACACAGGGTCAGGAAACAAAACCAAAAAGGTGCTGAGTGTCCCTCAGACCCAGTGAAGTCACCAAGGTGAGAGGATGTTCAGCACATCTCTGGCAAAAGGCCACGGGCAGGTACAGAACTCAAGCCCTGCCTTCAGCAACTTTAGTCTACAAGAAAAATGGTTCAAGTCTTACTGACAGACACCTGGCAAGGGAACAAGCAGAAGGCTACCATGCAGCTTTTAGTCTCCTCCCCATTTCCTCAACAAAACTTAGAAGAGTCACTTGATCTCAAAGCAAACCTCACTGTCACACCTCCCTGTGCTTCGAGGAGGGACTGGAACTCTCCAAGTTTGTTCCTGATGAAGTGGCAAAACGTCGATGTAAGCACAGTGAAATGAGGCCCCCATAAGGTGCTACAGCTTGGCACAACTCTTTGTCCCTGCAGAAGAGGCCACAGACTGGAGATGAACTGGGGCAAGAGCAAGAGAAGCCATGACACACCAGCACCTCCAGTGCCAATGCAGCAGCACAAGTGGAATCAGCACCGCTGAAAAACCTGACCAGGACTGGGATCTCGAGTCATTCACAGGAACTGAAGAAACAGAAGACCACCAAGACACTTGAAGAAAAACACTAATCACATGAAAAATCTGAGCATCTTCCCCTTGAGGAAATCTAGGGGGGATTTACTGCACTTCCCCCCTCACAAGCTCATGATCCCTCAATTCAAAGTAATGCAGAAAGAGGAGAAATTTTCCTGCTCTGTTTTCTGCTTTGTGTCAGGGCACAGGAACAGCAATCTATTTTATACTAGGCTTAAGGGATGGTATTGTAGCATCCTCAGTGCACCACTTCTTTTGTAAAAACCTGCCTCTGCAAGTCCTCTTGCTAGCTTCAAGGCCATGGCTGGTTAAGTACCTCTCTCTTTTGACCATTAGAGAGATCCATGCCATGCTGATAAAATAGCTCTTTTTTGGTTCAAATGAACTAGTGAGGCAGAAGTCTAATTCTCATTTTCCAGAGGGGCAGCTAAGGACTTCTAAAAAAATATAAAAATTAGATTCACCAACCCTGTCAAATCACTTTTGAAAATGGAATTCAGGCTTCTAAAACAGTAAGTACTTTTAAAAGAAGAAGCTTTGCCAAAAGAAAGATCACATGTCTTACTGTGTATCTGTAAAGTGCCTGGCAGTATTATGGCTCTGTATGAAATATTTTTAGATCAACCACATTTTCTAATATTTTAATAATCTTTTGTTTGAGAGAAAGAGAGCGAGCAAGAAAGACAGAAAGGCTCAACCTACTCAAATTCAGAGAAAATAACATCTTCCTACACCCTCCACTAGGTTAGGGAAGAGCAAACTTGAAAAATGAATCTTTAGAAACAGTATTTTAATGAGCTCCAGCAGCTCTTTCTTCGTAAAAAAAAAGAGGGAAAACATCATGTTCCATCTCCAGTATTGAAAAACAGTACCTGTCACACAACTTAGGGTGTCAGGCCTAGATTCACTCTCAGTGCTCAAAATCTTTTCGCATGAATTTTACCCAATATAAAAACACTGACGTGAGAACTAGAATATCAAGTATGTCATGAATATTAATGGATAAAATAACCACATAGATTTATTTCTCTTAAATAAAAAAAATTTAGTGCATCTTTCTTTTTCCTTGATCATTCCTGTTAGCTTTTCCCATCTCTGTGTTTTACTAAAAGTGCCAGTAGCACCAGTGCTACAGAGATTCCCCACAGTTCCCCCCTGAGCAGTGCTCAGGACAGCTACACAACGATCAGGCATCTGCATGTCACCTGGTCCACCTGTACCCACTCCCCACCACCTACCTCTGTGCAGGCACCTGCATTCCAACCTGGACAACAAAGGTCAGTAAGGATCATCTACTAAGAAGTAACGAGCAGTACAAGGTATGGAAAGCCTACTATGGAGCAGGACTTGGATCCCCCCAAAGCCTCAGCCACAGCTGCCACTGCTGGCTGGTCATTAACCACCTCCTTATTTGCTACAATAAGAAATGTTGAATGGGAAACACTATAAAATTCAAATTTTAGTACTGGCTCTTTGATAGCCCATCACCTTCAGAGATTTGTTTAAAATTGGTAAGACTGCCTTTTCCCTGCTGAAGAATGAGCAACAGGTACAGCAAACTTTTTTTAAAAATGCCACAATACATAGCAAGTGTTTCTGCTGCAGGAGGCACTTCCATTAAGACAAATACAATACGTCTGTCTTTTAGATACAGTGTGCTACATACATATTATAAAACATGATTAACCCAACATTTCAACAGCAGGATGATCCTTACTCTCCATCCACTCAAAACCTGATGCAGTCATTGAGTTAATGGATTCATTGCAGATTTGTTGAAACAAGGGGTCATTTTTTAATTCCTCCAGTGTAGCATCATCGTCTTGTCCCTGCTGACGACCTGGATCAAACAGTAGATTTGTGTCTAAAGTGTTCAGATCGTTAATGCTGCCTGAGAGCTCGGAAGACAACCTGATGTCGCTGGAAAAGACAGATGCAGCGTTATTGAGATCCGATGCCACCTGATTCACCAGCTGCTGGTTTGTTGGCAGACTGTCCTCCCCTAAAAGGTCTTTTACAGTGCTGCTAAAATCTAATTGCTGCTCTCCGATGTCTGATTGTGCTTGGTTATCTCCAGAAGAAAAACTGATCTGATCGGTGCTGCTGTTTTTCGTGAGGTAATTTGGTGTTTGGAATTCATAAACTGAAGTGCTGGAATTGATCATACTTTGTGGGTTGGCACTAGGAAAAGCGGCGGATGTCTCCAAAATCTGAGTGAGATTCATCCTGGCTGTGTAATTTGAGGGCATGTTGTTCATTCCCAAACCTCTCACTGCATCATCGCTATCAGAATCGAGTTTGTTTAACAACACGTTGGTTATTTTTTTAGTGTTTGTTTGTTTCTGAAGAGACGGGAAGGCCGTCTGCATCATCACAGTCAACGGGACCGACTGGCTTCTCTGCGCTATGTTATTGGCACTGGTGTCTGCATGGATATTAGCAAATACATTGTGAACTTCAGGGGTTACTGGACTTCCAAAGGGTGTCAGATTAGAGCGTGGTATATTGGAAACAGGGTAAACAGTGCTTCCGCTGAGATTACGCTGGCGATGGACCGCAGGGCTCACGCTGCGGCACCTCAGGCTGTTGTTGAGAGAGGAACCGGTTCCTTTGTTGTCCAGAGGAGCGGGGACAGCAAAGCCTTCCTGCTTGGTGGTGCTGCTGACAGGGGCTGCCTGGTGCTGCACCGGTGAAACAGGAGTCACGCGACCGAAGTGCGTGTCGTGGTGGCGCGGCTGGGACTGGTAGGACTGGCCGGGAACGGCGAAAGCGTGAGGTTTCCTGAAGCGATCCTCCACCAGCTCCTGGTAGCTCGTCAGGATGCCATGGTTTG
>NW_008656705.1:0-20185 GCF_000695815.1 Acanthisitta chloris | reverse complement strand
TCTGAAATCCAACATGCAAAATTATTTTGTCCTCTAATGGTTTTACTGCAGTGGGATGAACTGTTGTTTCCTCTGCAATGTGTTAAAAGGATGAATAGGTAGTTTGTCATCATTGTGGTGCTTAATGTTGAGGAATATTTCTAGTGACTCTGATCAATGTATGCGAGGTAATCACAGTGAGGTAATTAAAAAAAAACACCACTTTGAAGCTGCTGACAGAAAAAGAAGTTCTTCCTCAGAGACTACTTTGTTAGTACCTTATTCTGTCCAGTAGAGGAACTTAAAGTTTGCATAATAATTAATATGCTAATATAATGGTACTTAGATGGCTGTTTCTCCTCCTACTTGCAAATGAACAGGTTATTACCTGATCTGTACTTTTGATATGGAAAACACGTGGAATCAATAGAATCAATTTATTTATCTGTTGTTAAAAAGAAAGCAAAAGTAGCTGTAAACTTTCAATAAACCTTCAGTTGCATAACTTGTGAATTAATCCATTTAAATATAAATTTAAGAACCTGACTAATTCCTTGAAAGCTCAAGAGGGGAAATTGTTCAGAGCAGTATTTTTTTACAAAAAATTTCCACCCTTACCAGGTTTAGAAGGAACAAAATATGAGATGGTTTGAAGAACTGCAATGAAATGAAATCTAAAGAAGAATTGAATAGTGTTGAGATGGCTTGAAGAACTGCAATGAAATGAAATCTAGAGTAGAATTGAATAGTGCAAAAACTTGAGTTTGTTTCTTAGATGAAGAGTCTGACATCTTAGAAGGGGAAACTAAAGCCATCCTTACAAAGAAGGAGAAAGATATGTTGTTTTTATTTATTGCTCTTTGGTGCTTTGACAGCTGACTAAGGATGGCACATATGACATCTCCCTGAAGAACTGCAATGAAATGAAATCTAGAGTAGAATTGAATAGTGCAAAAACTTGAGTTTGTTTCTTAGATGAAGAGTCTGACATCTTAGAAGGGGAAACTAAAGCCATCCTTACAAAGAAGGAGAAAGATATGTTGTTTTTATTTATTGCTCTTTGGTGCTTTGACAGCTGACTAAGGATGGCACATATGACATCTCCCTGCCCAGGTGACTGTAGCTTGGAACAGTAGGTAGGTACCAATAGCCTTTTATTCACAAACTCAACAATAGTCATTTCTTTTCCTTCCCAAAATAAAGCAGAAATGAATGGTGATTGTTGGAATTTTAGATCTTTTTTTTTCCTGTTTTTAATATAATGGGGATTAAAGCAATCACCAAAGATATAGGAGACTGTACTTCCATGTCTTTTTCTGCTTTACTAAGCAAACTGAACTTTGATGCTTGAGGATATAGTTGAAAAAAGTGCCATATACTGTTTAAGGTGACTGCTGGGGGACTCAGTACAGCTGAACCTATGGCTTGTTGCAAACAATATGGAATAACCTCATGCAAAATCATTCCTTCCAGTCTGATGAGCTGAGCAAAGCAAACCATTTATTTCATAATTTTCATTTTTCTACCCCTCTCCCTTTCCTAAACACTCAGAACCTTTATTAACTTATCCAAGAAAGTGAGTATAATAGGAGTCAATTGAAAAGAAACATCTTGATTCTGCCAGAATAGTGAATGAGCACTTGCAGTGATTATACCAACTTGATTTTATTTCTTCTATTTCTCTAATAGATGAATTTAACATGTTTTTATTTTCTATTTTCATAGCAGCCTTATCAACCAAGTGATAAAATCTTACACAGGGTCGTAATTAAGATACCAGTACTTTTCAACTTTGAGCTCTGCAAAAAAGACTTCCCAATAATTTATTATGATTTAAAAAGATTTAGGAAATATCTAAGAGTCTGTGCTACTGTTTGCTACAGCCTGTGCTCATGGCACCTGAAATGTATGAAGTTTGCTACAGCCTGTGCTCATGGCACCCGAAATATATGAGGTATCTCCCTTTCAACAATTTGTCTCATTGACCTGTAAGCAGTGCACTGACTATATCTTCATTATTCCAATAGCTGTACTTTATATCATGGTGTCACATTCAGTCTCACCAGTACTTATTGCTCTGTTCTTCATTCTGAGTCCAAGTCCAGTGACCTTCAGACACTGGAGGGATTACAGTATCCCCCTGACTTTGGGCCTGTTCAGTCACAAGAACTGAGTTGACTCAGAACTTTCAACCAAGTCTGCTAGTGGTTCTGCAAATAACCACTTGCAAAACAAAACATAAAAAAAAAGCCCCAAATCCCAGACCCTTCTTGCTTAGTAACCAAGTGTTAGCAGGAAGAGGAATATGGGAGAGATGAAAGACATTTTATGCTACATTAAAATGCTTTTTCAGAGCTGCACCTGCAGTTTTGTCCCTCTGCACACAACCTGATGTGTATGAGCTATCTAGTTCCAAATATGTAAAAGCTGTGGCACTTTTTTTGGTTTCTAGATCCTATTCTACCCTGTCTGTTAGTTAACCCAATCATGACAATCGTTTTTGGGCAGAATATTTTATTGGATAATAATCTGTTTAGTATCACAGAAAATATAATGTGAACTGTTAAATTAATACATCATTGGGAAGAGCTGTCGCATTAACAATGTATTAATGTCACACATCATGAAGGTAAAATGCAAGGTAAAATATGTGTTATACAAGTTATGGTGCCCTCTATGGAATAAAATTTCTGGAGAACAGATGCATGATAATGACTTTTAAAAAAACCCAACAGATTAAACAAAAAAATCCAACCTCAAAACCTAAGCCACCTTCCTCCCTGCAACCCAAACCAGACAACTCTCTAATTGTGATTTGTTCTTCAGTGCCACTAGGCTGGTTTTACTTTATCAATTGCATAGCCTGTATGTATTGGTATATTTGAGTGTTGCAAGTAAAGTAAAAGGGATTTTACTACATTAGGGTGCTTTTTTAAACACAAATTTTTTTGGTCTTAGATTTTAGCTAGGTTTGTTAGAATAAGTCTGCAGGGTATGACTGGAGAGGCAAACATCTTGATGTGGGTCTGCCTCCTAGTATATGTATTATTTTATTGCAAGAGAGAGGTTTTTGCATACCAATTTTCACTTGCAGCCAGCATTTTTCTTATCCAAACTCAGAAGAAACAAAGTGGCTCTTAAAGGGCTTCTTTTCCTGTGTGTTTTCTGCCAAAGGGCTTTGCAGTCCTTTTATTTCAATAACTCACACCAAAGCCCACCTGCAGGATGAGAGACCATCCAGAACCAGTACTGGTGTCTTCCCAGAGGCCTGCAGAGACAATTCTAGCTCTGGTGAATGCTATCAAAGAAATTTGCTGTCTCAGGCTTTTAGTTGCTCTTGAATGGCTCATGCCTATGTATTGTGCTTTTGTTTTCTGCAATGGAATGGAAAAAAATCTTAGTGCCAAATGTTCTCCTGGTTGGTGCTCACTGGGGAATGTGCAACTGATGCAAAGGATTTTGTTTAGCCCTGTGCTCTTGCAGATTTTATTTCACATTAAGTAAAGACACATGACTGCATGGTTTGGAGTTCTAGAGCAGCACTAGACTTTGTGGGTGTTGTGGTTTAACCCCAGGCAGCAGCCAAGAACCACACAACTGCTCACACACTCCCCCACCAGTGGGATGGGGAAGAGAATCAGAAGGGTAAAAGCTGCAAAACTCATGGGTTGAGCTAAAGACAGTTTAATAGGGAAAGCAAAAGCCATACATACAAACAAAGCAAAACAAGGAATTAATTCATTGCTTCCCATGGGCAGGAGGTGTTCAGCATCTCCAGGAGAATAGGAACCCACCACATGGAACAGTTCCTTGGGAAGATAAATTGCATCACTCCAAACATCTCTCCCCCCTTCCTTCTTCTTCCTCCCATTTTATATACAGAGCATGATGTCATATGGTATGGAATATCCCTTTGGTCAGTTTGGGTCACCTGTCCCAGCTGTGTCTCCTCCCAATCTCCCATGCATCCCCAACTCCCTTGCCAGTGTGGCAGTACAGAAAGCAGCAAAGGCCTTGGCTCTGTGTGAGCTCTGCTCAGCAATAGCAAAAACATCTCTGCATCATCAACTCTGTGTTCTGCACAAATCCTAAACATAGCCCCATACTAGCCTCTGGGAAGAAAGTTAACTCTACTTCAGCTCAAACCAGCACAGTAGGTCAAGTGCTGCTCCTCTGCCCCTGTGACCTTTCTTTGGGTGTTCTCTGAAGTGTGGGAAGCAATAATACTTGTAAGGGTGTATAGGTGTTTCATGGGTGTTAACTGGAGAATTCTGTTCCTCAGATCTTGAAAGAGTTTTAGAAGCTTGGAGAGAGTGAGCTGGCTTTGATTTGTTTTTCTCTCTATACTTATGATAAAATAATGTCAGTCTTTCTTTCCATGGATTAAACCCATCTGCTAGGAGGACTGTATCAGAATCCTGGATATTTTTTGTGTGTTCTGACAAATATTGCAGCAATTTTGTTTCCACGTGGCCTATAGAGGATTGTGTGCCATGCTGTTGGATTTTTCTATTGACACTGTTCTAGCATTGGACTGCAGAATGTATCAGGCTAACAAAGTGTTGTGCAAATCTGAGGTTTGGCTGAAGCTTAAAAAAAGGGGAATAAAATTCTGATTCGACTTAATAGTTTTGTGCTCATGATAACCCTAACCACTCAGCCTGTGTGTGGTTTTAAGCACCGTATTCAGTCATGTTTCTGGCAGCTGCTCTTGTGCTCATTGTCTTGTTTATCCCTTGTACAGTAAAAGCATATGTGAGCTCACTGTGGCTGCCTGCAAATCAGTGCTGTAATCCAGATAATTGCATCCTGACATACCTAACCCTGTAACTGTGAATAACACATGCTCTTCTGTCTGCTCAGAAAGTGGAGAAGAGCTGTCCTTACCCACAACCCAGCTGTTGGCATAGTGGGGGGATAGTTTGTGATAGCTGTTAATTTATGTTTATAGGAACACACAGAAATAAATGCACTGGATTACAAATGTATAATGTAGTAAGAAGGTTTGAGGGAAGATGATCTAATTCTAAAGGGATAACTTCAAATTACAATTGTTTTGTAAAGCAAAGAATCCTAGTAGTATACAGTCATGGAGCAAAAACTTAGGTAGAATGAAAACATTTAGAAATTTAGAAGTGTTAAAAATTATTTGAATTGTTATTAGCAATGGCTCCTCTTCCCTTTAGTTTTAGAAAGACAGACTCAGTTTGTTGCTCACAAAGGAAGTAAGAATACATAATTGTGCTTGTTAGAAGAAATAGTCAAAAACTGATTAGTGTGGGAGGAATTAATTATTAAATCTACCCACACGCTCTGTTTTTTTAATTTTTTGCTATTCAATTATGCATCAGTAAATGTTATCATGCAATGACTGGCAAGGTGGTAATTACTATTTATGAACTGCTGTTTTTTAAGCCTGACCTTTTGATAAATTCCATTTGTGGAGGTGGTTTCAGCTATACAGTGATCTTGGGGAACTGTGTCTTGCTTTGGGTTTTTTTTGTACACTCTTGCAGTAGTAGTGACTTACAATCCTCTTTAATTTTGTTTTTGCTAATAAGAACAGATACTTTAATGCACAGAAAGGTGTCCCAGTAAATCACTGAATGAAAAGAAAACTATTCTTAAATTTAGGTAAGGAAATGTATGTCAATGAGTGATCAGTGAAAAGTGCTGTGAAAAGTAATAAACAGATGTCTTTTAAATCAAACTTGAGTTAAAATCAACCTTCTTATCTGGATGCCTAAATGGGATTTAGATGCCTGTATTTAACCAGGCACTTACAAAGATTTTATTTTTAAATTATTTATGAGCCCTTGAACACAGCAGAGGTCACTGGTGTTATCTTTACTAGCTAATTACACCCATCAGTATGACTTCATTCTGAAAATAACCATTTTTACCCCTTCTGAAACAGAACCCTAGTGTTCCTAACCTCCCAAGCAGTAATTTTGTAAATGTCCTGAGGCTATTAAAGGGGATTGTGGGAGTAAGTGGGATCATAGTTAATCAGACAGACTGGGGATTGTGGTCAGTGCTGCTCAACCACTTGTCCAAACGAAGGTTTCCACCATGGAAGAAAAGCACATTATTGCTTTGATTCCCAGCCTGTCCTGCCAAAATGCTTTGTGCTTCTGATAGAATATTTCCATGGGTGCAGCTCTGCCAGAACCTATTTAGATGTTCTTCAGTTTAAAAAAAAAAAAAAAAAAAAAAAAAAAGACTTAATGGGCAAATGTTGTTTGGTTTAACTAAAACCTGAAAAAAGGACTCTTGTTTAGTTTATGTATATATAAAGTTGCCTATTTGTGTATATCTTAGATTTGTGTGGAGTGTTTGGTTTGAAGATTATGTTGAGGATTCATTGCTAGCTGGAGTGCTCCACTGTGGCTCATGGTAAAACTTCAGGATACTTGTTCTCTTGAGGAAACAAGCTTGTCTGGATAAGAATTACAGAATCTTCAAGTTGAATTACCACAACTCATACCTTTTACATTTTGAATGATACAGTTTGCTTACAGGATAGAGGATTACTTTTTCGTAGGCTGATCTACAGCTTGTTAAGGCACTCATTTATGGTGTTTGTTTTGCAAATCTAAGGACAGTTTTGAGAACAGAAAATTCAATTTGATCAACATGGGTTAAGTCTCACAGGTCACAATGTGATATAATGCTCCTTTAGGTTGCATAGTTGCTCTGTGTTTGGGGAGCAGTGTGTCTCCTTGTGTAATCCATTCTCAATGAGCAGCCCATAAGTGGAATAAATAAGTCATGGATAGGAGTATTTTTTGTGTTTGTAGTTTTGTGGGGTTTTTCTAAGCCTTTATGACTCAGTTAAGCAGGATATAGACATATAGTCTTGCACCACCCAATGCAAATATGCCCTTGTCTCCCATTTTTTCCCCATTTGAACAGTATCAAGTCACTTCGTGGAGTTGACTTGACAAGTATTAAATAGTCCATTATGTTCTAGATGCAAAATTAAACTCAAGGACGAATTATTTTTGTAATACTCTTTTTCCAAGTTCTGAAAGAGGTTTTGAAATATATTGAGTCATAAAGATGCTTCAGCTGGGCAGTAACTCTGCTACTGAAACTGGATATGAAGAAGAAAACATACTTCAATTTTTTGTCTTCTTGGTTTCACCTCTTTGGAAATCTCTTCCTTAAAAAATATAGAAGTCTGATAACAACATAAAATAGTGTTACACTGATATGATTTAACGAAATAAAATAACAATTCTTTGAATAGAAACATAAATAAGGACTCTAATTCTACTTAAGTAAAAAGTATCTGTGAGTAAAAGTGGAAATTTTAAGTCTCCAAGGAAAGAATTGAGTTCATGCTATTTTCTGATAAAAAAGTTTGGTTTCCAATTCTAGTTATGTAACATTAATTAATAATAGTTGTTCAGCAAAGCAAATGCAGAGATCCATTAAAGTAGCAGGAAAAGAGCAACATCTTAGAATGGTTATGTTTTCTTTAAGAACTGATTCCATATTACTAAATTTGAGTTTATATTTGGCTTTTTCATATTTTTGCCACCTTAGTCTGTGGTGCTTCTATATTTTATATACTGTCTAAATACATTACTCAGTTGAATGACATTTTGGTATTTGTGAGATGGGATTTTTGTGGCCAGTTTAATTGGTTTGTTTCTTCTACTTTCACAAGAAATTTGAAAGTAAAACTGCTGAGAAAGTTCTATTAAAAACAAAGTCCTGTGTATGCATGCAGAGCCAAAGATGCCTTTCTTTTTTTTTAATTTACGGGGGTTTTGCCCTTTAAGTAAAACAAAATATTTGTATAAGTTCAATGTTTGGTCCCTAATGTAATTGATCCAGTTTAGCTGGGAACTGAACTGAGATCCTTAATGAGCAGAGACCTTAGCTGCAGTCAATACTTCTTACATCTGGAAAAGAATTAAATAATAATAATGAGTTGTGGGAAGAAATATAGAGGTGTCCTTTGTGAATGATTTATGCAAGTTCATGCTTTTCCACACACAGCCAAAATGGATTCATGCTAATGATCTACATTCTGATCTTCAGAACTTTAGCAATAGTAGTGTCACACTTAAATGCCATATTTAAGAAGTGGAAATCTGTGGTATTAAAATACTTATAAGCAATCTTTTTTTATATTAGAAACGTGTTTGACTAGGATGCACTGTTTCTATTACCATCTTAATGTCTGCATTCTCTATTTAAAATTATAATGGAGCCCAAACTTAGAGTGTTTAAGTCTCTTGACCAACTTTTTTCTTATTTGCCTTTTGCAAGTCACCCTAGAATGATCTGCAGGATTTCAGCAATAAAAGAGAGAGGGCAAATGCCTCTTGGCATTCTGGAAGGCAAGTGCTTTTACATAAACTGCTCCCTGAAGTTCATATTTAGAGGTTGAATAAAACTGCCTCCTTCTGCCTTCAGCCCCACAATCTTTCACACAAATCTTTAGCTATAACAATAAGCTACTCTCACTAACTAATGTTGATTATGTAACAAGTAGTGATGTCATCACATTGTGGGCAATTTTCCCTGAAATACGAAAACAAGATGTAAAAATTATTCAACTCGAATTATTTTCCAATTCACTTTCCAAATGTTGTGTAATAGTTCTGCTACTCTGTGATGCACCATAAAGCTGCAAATCTGAGATTTGTTCATGCTGATTCACATGATCTGTAGTCAGTATTTGTCAGTAAAGACCTTCCAGTTGCCATTTCAACTGGAGGAAGTGCAGAACAGTCAAAAGAAAATGCTTCTTGGAGGTCTTTTCTCCCAGTGTCTCTAGAGCAGTCAAAAGAAAATGCTTCTTGGAGGTAAGAGAGCTCACTCTTTTCTCCCAGTGTCTCTAGAATGATGAATTCTCTCCATTTGAATCTGTGCAGCTGTGTGGACTCTGAAATTTGTTGCAGGAAAGCAGCAAAAATAAAGATGAAACGAAAGCAGCAAAAATAAAGATGAAATGAAAGCAGCTCTTTAGCCTTGGGTTTTGAATTTTTTCTCTAAGTTTTATTTAAGTTTTCAAATCAAGACTTTGCTGTGTTTAAGGTATCTGTTTCTGTTTCCTAGAGAATTCGTATGGGATTCTTCCTCTTACACTCAGAAATGGAAAAACAATGTCTGAAAGCCTAAAGGCCTCCAATATGTCTTCTGATCTGCTACAGAAGGCCAATTAGTAAATTAATATACATTTCCAGGTTATACCCTTTTTGATTTATCAATTTAGCCACTTTTTGTGATAAAGTGGAGAGGTAAGCAGTACAGAAGGCAACACAATATATTTTGAACACCTGCCCATTGGGAAGCAGAGACTGGAAATGAACTATGAGTTATGTGTATAGAAGGCTGGTTCAAAGAACTTCCTCAGGGAAAGCTGAAAACAGGTTTTGTTGTGGACACTTTGGGGATGGCTTTTATTGCTACTGCTGTGCAAAGTCCTTGTTACAGCCATTTATATGAGGCTGCACCCTGGGATGATTAGTCTTCTGTAGATGGGTAAGAGGGAAAGGACAGCTGTAGTAGAAAGGCTGTGTGCTTGGAGGAAATTTCATGGACTGGATTTGACCTCTGCAGAAAAAGAGCCGTGGAAATCCTTGGAACTCTAACCCAGAAAAACAGAAAGCATGCATTTTCCTTATCAAATGGCCTTCGACAGTTTAGCTTATTTTTCTGTTGCTAAAAGGGCAAAAGTCATCACATATGTGTGTCTCTTGATCCTGCTGTATAGTATTTCTGAGTAGTTTCAGCTAAGACACATTTGTCATGCTCAGTTCTGTAATTTTCTTCCTGAGTGTGATTATAGTGAAAAATATTAGACAAAGGAGTAGGAGGGGAGAAAAACTTTGGAATTATGCACGTGGGCTGTAACTAGAACTCCCTTTAAGTCAATTAGCATGGTGGGAGCCTGTCTGCCCAGCCTGTTAGCACTTAGCATTGGGGTATTGATGCTTTGAAACTGCTCTTGGAATCAGAACTGCTCACATGTGTTATTGTCTATATATTTTGTTGCAATTTCATACTTCCAGAAGATTTCTAGCAGTGTTACATGACTTAATGCTGTTGCCGTGATTTTTTTAAAAAAACCATAATTATCAAAAGTCTGAGAAGTTAGGAAGTTGAAGGCATTTTTACATTCAGGATTGAAACATGACTGTTGTTGGTTGTTTTCTTTTTGAAACCTTTGTTGCAAATTACACTTTGAATATTAGAAATCTCTTGGTCAATTTGTAGAAGCTGAAGTCTTTCCTGATCATCTTCTAGTAAATTTTAAGGGTGATCAGTAGCTTAGCATTCCTCTAAAGCTTAATGGCACAGGGCAAAAGTCTCTGTCTTTCCATTTCTGTCCCAGGCCTGTAATGGTTTGAGATGTGTGTTTTGCCTCTCTTGTAGGACACCCTGAATGCATTTTCCCTTTCTCTTTGAGCAATATAACGTGGAGAACAAGATAAAGTAAGTGCATAGCTTGCTTGCAGATGTCAGGATGCTAAAGTCACAAAAATATGTAATTTGGATGATCTGGCAAAGATTTTGTATTCTGGAAAAGTCTTTCGGGACCTTCCTGCGATATCTATTCTGGAAAAGTCTTTCGGGACCTTCCTATGATATCCGTTTTTGCCAAAATCTTTGTAATAGCTGACAGAGAACAGAATAGTTCTTGTTTTTTTTTTTTCCTTTTATTCTCTTTGGTGATGCTCAGTCACTGGCTTTATGTGCTGCGGTTCTTCGTTTAACTAGATGAAAATCTAGAATTACATTCACTTCAGTCTTGATTTTCTGAATCTCATTTATTTCCTGCTATTAGATCAGGACAACAGGTCATAATATTTAATTAACAAACAGCTAATACCTTCATCCATAATTCTATTCTCTCCACACACCTTTGTATATGGATTTGTAGTGTAATATTGAGCTAATGTATGGAGTCTCTAGAGTACAAATTCAGCTATCTAAATCTGCCAATTTTGGATAAGTATATTGATATATATTTATACTTAATACCAAGAACTATGTCCAAGGAAAGCAAAAACTTCTTGGTCTAAGAAATTTTGAAAAAGCAAAAATGTTACCCAGTGTTCTTGAACTAATTTCTGATACAGACTTTAGAAATCTGCACGTAACAAAAAGCATGAGTTGCTAATATTCAAGCAGTCAGATACTGAAGTATTTTGTCTCTTTGCAGGAATTAAAAATGCTAATGAATTATTAGGCTTCACTAACAAGCTGCCTAATTTCACTTGCAATGATTTAACAAAAGTGGTTTCCATCTGGGAGATACAAGAAACAAACAATTCAATTTTGGGGTAAAAGTTTTTTAATTTATTGGTCTTTCTGAGGTTGCATTATGATAGAGTCCTGTAAAGGGAATTGTTTGCTGCTTCTGGACCCTGTCAAAAAATACACATGGGTAATCTTGTTAGAAGAGGAAAAATGTATCCAGAAGACTATGTCAGCACATTCTCTACAGGTTTTTCTTTAGAAGCACAGACTGAGTATAATATTCTTCAAAGCAAAGAACCAGAAGTTTATTTAAGATGGGATATTCAATGCTATGAGTTAAATTTCTAGAGTAGCAATTAGGAAGGTCTGGGAGCATGTATCAAAACTTGTATAAATGCATTGTTACATTATATAGCAAAATCTAAAAGGAAATACATTACAGGCTTTGTATCTAAAAGACTTCCTAACTAAGGTAAAAGAACATTTATGATATATTTCTGTAGCTTCTTAGGACACTTTATTCTCATAATGCAAACTGAAATAACTTACTGTGGCACATGTCAAGAAGCAGACAGAAGGTTCCATTCAATGTGAACTTTATTTAAAGAGAATATTGTGTGATATTAGCTGGCACTTTCAGCATGTCTTTAAAAAAGTTGTATTTCTTATTCCTTCTTCACTCCTTTTCCCTCTGTTCTAAGCAACTTTTTTCACTTAATTTCCATTGGAGTTGTAAAACTTGCCCTTTTCTTAGTTAGCTGTACTGAAGACATGAACAAATTGCTGTTTGGTCTGGTACAAATATAAAGTGTTTACCTTAAGATTTTTCTTTCTTGGTGCATTTTAAAAACTTGATGTAGAATGAAAATGTATAATGCAGGCATCCTAGGTAATGGAGAAAAACAGGATTATTTTGCTCCCAGTATTTCTGCTAGTTGCTCAGGGAGAAAGGGGATACCTATTGTGATATTTTCATCTCATTTGCATAAACAAGATTCTCTGCTTTTAATGAACTTGCTTTTGTAATGCACTTTCTGTGTTCTGTCTAGCCAGCAAGGGATGACAGTGTGGATGCAATCCTTTAAACAGGAAATTCCTTTAATCCTGGCTATGACTATGCATACATGGATTTAGGGTATGGATGTCCTTGGATCAGCCAGTTTATTCAGCTCCCAGCAGCATCAACTCAGTCTTCAAAATACAGAGATTAAATGTCTATCAGTGCAGTTCTGCCATGTTCACTGAAAGTAGCAGCAGAATTCATTGTGTGTATGAATATGCTTAATCAAAAAACATAGTGCTTGCAGGAATGGCAAAACATTCAGGAAAGAAAAGTGTTTCCATGTCATGTTGTGGTGAATATCACTTAAAATTTAAGGAAGGGGCTTTTATCACCATGGGATTGTTAATTTAGACTTATTACACATTTTTGGTGTTGAGTGCTATAGAATTCTGCTTATTTGCTACTTACATTTGTAGGTCTCTTAAGTTTTCTTAAATAAAAGTTTAAAATTTCAAAATTAGAGGCCAGTAGTGCTGCTGCTGCTGTAGGGAGCTTAGAAATGGAAATATTTATGGTAAATAAATTCCTATTGACTTCATGGAGCCTAAGATCAGACAACAAATTACTTCTTTCTGGCTGGTTTTTTTAGCCTTATTGAACTTGAGTAGCAACACACACACACACACTCCCCTGGTTTTATTTTTCTCCTTTGAAATCTTAAAGGTGAATGAACAAGTAAAAAAAGGAAATGGGAGAAGAAAAAAAATGTTCTCCCTGGCAGTAACTGAGCTGCAGTAAGTTTGGTTTTGCAGCCTTGTTGTTCTGTACTGGACTGTAAAGTGACTGAGGTTTGAATCATTTAGCTGTGCAAGATTTACATGCTGATTTTCCATTCTCCCATGCATGTGCATGTCACTTGCCAGACTAATTGAACTTCATGTGAAAAAAACTAATTAGAGTTAAATCAAATACAAGGGTAAATATTAGCAAGCATAAACTGCTATCATAAAGTTGCTTTGTAGCTATTTCTTGAAGGAGTAGGTATTGGTTTTATTTGTTTTTATTTTATACAACTGTGTTAGGTTGTTTTTTTATGTTTTTCACCCAGTGTAAGGACTGGTTTATTTTAGTAATGTAACAATTTAATTAGGAAATTGTGCAATGGAAAAACCCAACATTAAAGAAAATACTACTCCTTTAAAGATTCTACTGGATGTAACTTAATGCTGTTTTCATTAGCAGTATTCATTGAGTTTCATCTGTTTGAATATACAGCAATGATGAATTATTAATGCATAGTGCTGTAAGAGAATAGTCCTTCTTTACTGACAGAAAACAGCATTTGGTTTGATACAGGAAATTAAATCACTTTATGCTTGTGAGGCTTGTTAATTATATCTGAAGTTTAGGATTTTAATTGATCTCAGTACTTGCTGTGCGAAATAATTTTCTTCACTTGAATGTGAAAGACTGCATATCCATTTTTATTGTCTTTTTATCTTCAATATTAGTTTAAGCTTTTAAAGAAAAAAAACCCAAACAGTGGTTTTCAACAGCTGATAACAAATTGGTACAAACATAACTTACCATCTATTCAACTTTCCAGTAAATGGAAAGAGAATAAACAAACACAATCCTTATCTTGAATGTATTGGCTTGCATAAGAAGAAGGTCGTTCATTAATTTCTAGGTAGCCTTTATAAAAACCTCATGCAGTCTAGATTTGCAGCCTCTGTTTGAGGCTTGGGCAATGGGTGTAAGGGACTTTTAAGAAATGTTTGTTTCAACGTTGTCTAGCTTTGATGACTTGGTGAAGGAGACTGAAGACAGTGACCCCTGGAGTGTTTGCCTCAAGGCTTGTTGAGTCACAGGGTGTCTCCAGTTGCTGAGATAAGGAGGCTCCATTGTCCTCCACCCAAATCCTCCAGCTAACAGGTAAGGACCAACATTCTGAGGTAACTGGGCACCACTGCCCACCACCTACACCCTCTGGCTGCTGAGCCATCTGCATAATGATCGACATCCCCTCCTAGACCTCGAGACACCATTGTCCACCACTGTCCACGACTGACATCAGAGTCTGGGAGTTGGTCAATTCCAGAGAAACTGACCAGTTAGTGCCCGACAGAACCCTATAAAAAGGACCAGTGTCCAGAGCATGGCACACACTCACCACCAAGGGAAAGAAAACTGGCTCATCAGAATGCTGCTGGACCTATGGTGGTGACTATCCTCACTTCTACATGACTCCATTGGAATGCTGCTTGGACCTACAGCGCTGACTATCTCTACTGCACCATCCCAAATCCTGCTTGTTTCCCCCTTTTCTCTTTCTAGCTTTCCTATTGCCCCTTCTCTTTCTCCCCCTTGAATAACCAATAATGAAGTCTCACACCCTAATGGTATTTTGACCTCACATTGGGGGAATCGATCAAACACTCCTGAGTCTTATCAGACTGGGACAATGGGTTTCTCAGCCTGCCAGGAAATAACTGACAGAGCATCTTCACAGCAGCCTGCCTGAATGCTTCTCTCTTGGCACTGGCTGGTAATGTTGCTGCTGATGTGGAAACATATTACTGCTGGCAGTGGCTGAAAGAAGACAATCTCTCCCTTGTGGAGTGGCAATCCTTGGTCCCCTGATGGTCCCTGTTGAGAGTGCAGCAGCAGGTTTCATGTTTGCACCAGTAAATCCAGCTTTCTGCTAACCCTGCAGAGAGAGTCCTGAGAAATTTTGCCACTGCTGCTGGAGAAAAAGATAGACTTCTTTGTTTGGGGGCAGAAAACTAAATCCTGGCTTAACTTCCAAGTGATTTAATGTTTGTCATATAAATAAATAAATTAAAAATAAAAAAAAATAAATCCCACAAACATCAACAACAGCAATAAAAACCCAAACTAAAAAAAAACAAACATCCAAAAAATGACTGATGCTTTCAAAAGTGATATATTGCAATTTCATTTGCACTTAGCAAACCAGGCAAGTTTTGAGTTTTCTTCAACACAAAAAGTAGAGAAAAGTATCAAAGGATTAGGAAATTTTCAAATTCCATTTGGAGCAGGAAGCTTTGAGGCAGAGAAATAGGCAGTACCAGCCTACTGGGATTTCAAAGTCAGTTGATCCTCTATCCCAGCTCTTGATAGCTCCCATATTCACATCTTCCACTTTGATGCTTTTGGACCAGAAGCAACATCTATGCAGTTTCTTACATTGTGTTTCATTTTGTTTAGACCTTGATGGAGGTGTTGGTGATACCTCAGCTTTCTAAAAACTTGAGAGGCTTCATTTCAGTTCAGTTGTGCTAACCAAGGCTTTACTGGAAAGAAGAGATATGAATTGGAGATAATGAAAATGGAAATGTACACCTAGGCTTCTTTAACCAGCATAGTGCAGATCTTTTTTGTCATAGGTTTGTACCTGTTAATGTACTCTAACAACCTATATAATCTGCTCATTCAGTTTAGCATTGCTATATGGCATATATGATATTTACCATAGGAAGATTGAATATTTAAATCCAAACAGCAAGTTTGTCTATAAAATGAAAAAAGAAAATAAATAGAATTAATTTGTGACTTTGGGATGGAAACAGAAAGCAAAAAAAGAATGAAATAATAAAAAGGTGATTATTACCTCTGCTAGTTTCTTATCTGCTTGGGCCCAGTGTGTTCAGAGACCAGAGCACATTTCAAAGCAATTGAGTCTTGGAAGTGTTCAGTCCCACTGTGCCCTCATCTTCTACAGCCCAAATGAAACCTTATTTACCAATGAAAAGCATGGATGAAGGAAATGATGAAGCAAAATTTGTGAGGATTAAAAGATGTGCAGTCAGTTTCAAATGTTGTTAAAAAAAAAAAGAATGTAGTTAAACTACTTTCATTTTAAAAAGTTCAATCAGCTTTTAATTTCAAGTTCTTTCAGCAAACACTTTAATATATTTTGTTTCATCAAAACTCAAGTTTTGCCACTAAAAGATAATGACAGGACATTTCCATCCAATTTAGATGTGAGTCTGTCTGGAATGTATCCACCACTAGTGTCACAGTAGTTATTCAGCATAATAGAAGTGTATAGCATAAAAAATCATTCTGGTTTTGAGTTGTTTGGGGTTTGTTTTTTTTGTTCATTTGTTGATTTGTTTGTTTGTTTGTTTAGTTTCTTGCTTTTTTTTCCCTTTTAATCCCCCTCTTCCCCCTGGCAAAATGCCATCTGGGTGGTTTTTAATGTTACCTTGACTGAAACTGGGGATATATAATATTGATAGAAACTGTGTGGTTGAGAATCAACATTTACACACTTATAATTTCCCCAGCACTGCTGCATTTAGGTTTTTATTCTGAACAAAAAAGAGGGTGTTATCCAGAACTGACAGGTAAAACTTTTTTTCCCTTTTGCCCTAAATCTGTTTTGGGGTTAAAAAGCAGGCCTGGATTGTATCTTCTAGAAACTTCTCTGTTGGATGCACACAAAGTGTCATTGGTCACAAGACCAGCATCATATGATGTATTTTACATTTTGGCAAGCTGAAGACCTGTTAATCTGAAGAATCACTATGAAACTGTATAATAATTGCATAGAATTCCACTTTCCAGAGTATTAAATCCCTTTCAAATAGTTTTGCCATCAAGTATTCAAAAACTGCTGCAAATCTTTTAATACCTTGACACCTATATCCTATGCATCCTTGGTACGTGTAGAGCATTCAGATTCTGCTTGTGACTTATCAAGTATTAATTTCACAATATGTCTTAAACTAGGGGAAAGAAGTTGTTTTTATTAAACCTTTGTAAAAACATACATGTTGGAATTTTGTTTCAAATGGTAACATGGTAACTGAGTCAAGAGTTGTGGCATTAACTTTTAAAGTAATAGATGCAAAATAACAACAACAACAAAAATCTACTAATTATTTCTGTAGCAATAAAATTTAGTTTAGCAAAGCTATGAAGAACTCCTACAAGCCTGTTGTTTCGGCAACCAAAGGAGCATTGCTAGAGATATTTAGTTTATTATAATTACAAAAACAGATCCCATGAGTAGCAGATGTTTTGAGAGAGCTGAAAAATTGAGTTAAGTTTTAATGAGAGCTATTGTTGTGGTTAAATAATGCATACCTCCAGCTACAGAGATGTTGCATTTAGAGATTCTAAAATCTTATGTTCCAGTGTGGGAAACAATTAAAATGTCTTTTTGTCACCAATTTAAGTAATGCTTGAAAACTAAGAATTTCTAGCATCTTCCCTGAAGCAAGAAACTCAATAATGATAACAATGGTTTATTCCCTATTGTACTGCGTGAGTTGCATTTTGCAGCAATAGCTTTTTGAAAAGAACTAACCTTCAACAATCTGAATTACTGAAATCTGGAACTAAAGGTTGTTCTTTGGAACAGGAAAAATGCAAAGATCTAAGCATTTCATGGAACCACTATAAAATGTATACAGTTCAAACAGGAATCTTTCATACAGTATTTCATGTTCCGAGTTTGCTGTATTGACCTCATTTGTACCTCATCTCCCAGTCAACTCCTGCCTTTAGATTTTACATGATTTATAAGATATGCCAGAAATTTCATTTCTGAAGGGTTGGGTTTAAGTGAATTCTGGTTTTTCAGAAATCTCTTCAGAAGAAAGTAACAAAGGACTGTGAGCCAGATGGATGTGCAGGGAGTGTGATGCAGAGGGATTTCTGCCTCCTCTTTCTACTCTATTCCACTGGCATGTTCTAATCCTGTTCTTTTGTCCTACTTGAAATCCTAGTCCAGGCTGCTCCCTTTACCAGGGAAATCCCAGGCTTCTAACTTTTCTTGTATCACTCCAATACTGCTTTTCCTGCAGTTCCAAATTTTGGGGCACATCTTAGTCTTTTACAGAAAGGTTTCTTCCTTAGCTCTTTGCAGAGGAAACCACAGGGAGAGTCATTATTCTCAAACCATCTTTAACTAAGTTTACTGTAAGTGATATGTAAAGATGGGATATGTATCTGAAGTACAGTGTTTGCTTAGAGTTCTGCATGGACAAGTTAAAAGTACTTAGTGGGATATTACAATACTATAACCTTCCTTTTGGAACAGGCAAGACATGTCCTGTGTTCTGTTGCATTGTATGTGCTCACTAGCTTGGATTGCTCTGCTCTTTCCATTTCAGTGTTCATTATCTATAGCAGAAGTCTTGATAAAAAAAAAAAAAAGACATAATAAAGGTCTTCTTTGTGATTACAGCTAATCATAAGGAAAAAATGCAGAACTTGCTAATTATCTGGTAAAGCCAGGAATTCTTCAGGGACAGTGCAGGTAATTTCCTTTCTTTGTATTTTGTAAGCATATTGCTATTAATCATGGAGATCATAGGCTCAACATTCCTGAAAATGTGGTAGATAAATAAACACAACTGACTTATGATACACCTCATAAGAAATCTTTGGAGAGTTATGTGTTTTGCCTCACCTAAGAAATTATTAACAGTCCCTCTGAGTATGTTGTTGAAATAGAGCAAAGGCTTAGAGTATGCCATCAGACCTTCCTGGAACAGGGAGGGTGCCAGTTTTCATTCCTTGCCATGAGTTTTTATATATTAATTAAGATAACTTAAAATCTGTCTTAACACATTGGTGGTGTCTTTGTTGCTGCTGAAACATATCTTCATTGCTGGCTGTGGATGAAGTTAGGTCAGCTCACATCTGGATGTTTGATTCTGATCTAGAAGGAGTGGAAAGCATTTTGGTACTGGACTGACACTGCAGGTAACTTCTTTTTTTTTAAAAAAAAAATCCAACTAAACCACAGTCATCTGTATGATTGTTGACATAGGTCTGTTATGTAATTCAGTGTTTTACAAATCTGAAGAATCTTAAAATCAGATTCAATAGTTCAAGTGTAACAGTTTTTATGCCAATTATTTTGACCACCTTATATGCCTATTAACTTCGCTGTATTGTCTCTGGATTAATTTATCAGTCTAGTGGTGTGACTGAAAAGGTCACTGCAAGTACTGAGGGTCTAAGCTGTATCACAGATCTTATTTTATGAGTACCTGTAAGAAAAGACAGACTTGTCACAGATAAGAATTTCCAAACAAAAATAATTAAGTGATTTCTTGAGCACGAGCACTGATGGCAGACCTTGAGAATGTAATTGCTTTCAGTCTGCTAACATGGGATGTATTTGAGCATTTTGACCAACATCCAGCTTGTCTTTCTCCCTATGTAATTCTTCTTGTTCTCAAAATTAGCATTTGTATCTTAACTTTAATTAGTTTATTAATAAATGAACTATATGCAATCTAGTAAGTAAACACCAGTCTGTCTACTCCTCTGAATGGCCACTGAAGTCAAATGATTCCTTCACTAAAAAAAAGCAACTCATTAGTTGCAGAAGAGAATATGATATACATCTGTTGTTAGAGGAAGAATTTTTTTTAAATTTATGATAACCATCCAGTCAATCAGTTGTACCATGCAATGCTCATTTTGTGATATGTCACAGTTAACCTTTTGACAATGTGAACTGGTTGGTCTTCTGGCTTCATTTTTAAGGGGGTGTTAGTCAGGAGGCCTTTGAGGTGAACCTGCCTGAGGTTACTTAAGCTGAACTAAAACAGTGAAGAGAAAATAGTGACAATCACACTTTCTTTCCATAAGGCCTAGCTGGTTGAAACACTGCTGTAGAACTGGAAGCTCTCTACTGCAATTTCGTGAGAGAAGCTCATGGTTTGAAATACCAGCTGGTTATTTCTACCTGCCTGAGTGTAGTGAATGGTGCTTGATGTGAAAAGGTCACAAAATTTTAATAGGGTAGAAGAAAAGGCATGGGAAAAGCTGTGCATCCTGACACTGCTTTCCCTTAGGCCCCTCCAGAACAAGTAAGGTTTTAGCAGAGCAATCTCTATTCCTCAAAGCACCTGCAAGCCAGGTGGCCAAAGGTCTTGGTGAGGAATGAGCCTTCAGGACTTCAGGCATGGCCCACAGAATTACATCTTCCCA